>NC_140273.1:7912979-7917058 GCF_964030765.1 Micromesistius poutassou | reverse complement strand
CCCACCTACACACCCAGCCTGGCCCGTCCACTCAGTACCATAGTACCACACTAGTACAATGCTACTGCCATCACTACCATCACTATCATCACTATCCTCAGTACCATCACCATCATCACCACCACTATCCTCACTACCATCACTATCATCAGTATCCTCAGTAGCATCACCATCATCACCACCACTATCCTCACTACCATCACTATCATCACTATCCTCACTACCATCACCATCATAACTATCACCACCCTAACTACCATCTGAGTGATAAACACTGTTAAAACCACCATCATCACTACCACTGTCCTCACTACCACCCCCATCATCACTACCACTATCCTCTCTAACATCACCATGATAAACACTATTAACACCCCCATCATCACTACCACTATCCTCTCTAACATCACCATGATAAACGCTATTAACACCCCCATCATCACTACCACTATCCTCTCTAACATCACCATGATAAACGCTATTAACACCCACATCATCACTACCACTATCCTCTCTAACATCACCATGATAAACACTATTAACACCCCCACCATCACTACCACTATCCTCTCTAACATCACCATGATAAACACTGTTAACACCCCCATCATCACTACCACTATCCTCTCTAACATCACCATGATAAACGCTATTAACACCACCATCATGACTAACACTATCCTTATTACCATCACTACTATCACCTCGATCTATTGTTGTGGAGATAATCGTAATGATAATATAAAATGATATACAAATGATATATACCTTGTTTACATTGATACTAATCATTTTAAAATGCATTTTTATACATTCTCCTTGCACCTAGAGATTAAAATTTACAGTTACGTCATCCAGGGAGTGAACGTTGATTGGCTGTCATTACGTGAATGTCGCGGCAAAGCTCAAATATTTCAACTCCAGGTGGGGGTGGGGTCTGATGCTCGGAGGTAGGCAGGCAGGTGCAGTTCCATTGACCGCCTTGTAGGCCAGTACCATCATCTTGAATCTGATGCAAGCTACTACAGAGAGCCAACGGAGGTCACGGAAAAGAGGGGTCCCATGGGAGAATTTAGGTAGGTTTAACATGAGGTGTAGGTGTAGAGATGTTTCCCTTCCTCTCTGAATTGAAAGGTGTTAAAGTAGTTTGCAGAGTGCACTGCAAATGAACGTGGTCCCTCCCGCCATGGCTGCCTTCAGCCATGGCCATCATGTACATCATGTACACCCATTGTCTCACCGAAGATTCTTGGTAAATCGCGTCTTGTGTCCTCTGATGATCATGCTCTAATTGAAAGAAAAGAAAGCCCCCTTACACCTCCCACCATCACCCTCGCTAGCACCATCACCCTCACCCACAACACCACCCGTCCATGTCCCTCCCCCTCTAGCCCCCAACACCCCTCCGGGGAACAGCGCCGTGTCACGACAGCCCCCTGCTACACTTGGTCAGCATCAGCAGCTGGAGCTGGAAACAAAAAAAAGAAAAGAAGGCAGCGCAGTGAGAAAAGCAATTGGCCAAAACTCCCTTTTTTCCCTGACATTCATCTGATACCAACTCACGTCGGAAAGTGACAGCTTTCGCACTGACTATTTGTTGTGACTTTAAACGACTGCAGTGCAAACTCGCACAATAATAGCCTCGCCAATGGTGGATTTAATCAGGGAAAACTAATTTCTGCCCTTTCTCTGTCACGCTGCACCGCGCTGGTGAGTGTGGGTGCGGTATTCTGAGGTCGTTCTCCAAACCTGGTGCCGTGCCTGTTTGCAAAACACATTAGTTCAAACAGGAACGTGTGCCAGTGTTAAAAGTTAAACGGGATATTCACTAAGAAGGCCGTAGCGCATCCCTCCAGGGGGAATAGCAGCCATGTATTAAACAATGCCGGGTTTAAAGCCTACACTTCTCTTAATTGCTCAGCTGGAAGCCAGAGCGATAAAGCTTTTCCAATGATTAACATTCACAGTCGGACCTCACTGGGAGAAGGGGAAGTCCTCTATTGGCAACACATCACTTGGCAGGGTAAACGGTTGTGTACAAGCGAGAGGGGATGGAGCTTGTAATGGGAAAGCAGCAGAGAGGAACGGTATCCCTCAAGGTCAAACGTAGGACAAGAGAAGACTAGAGCCTCCCTTGTCCAGGTCTCTGTATCTGAGGGATTTGCGTGCCAGTTCCAATTGGTATGCAACATCTGTGTGCATGATAAATGTGCTGTGTATGTTGCTTGTATGTTAATCCAGCAGCACTCCCAAGGTATAGCAGTGGAGATGCTGTAGTGGGTGGTGGTGATGGAGATGCTGCAGGCATGTTGGGGATGCTTTTGGGATTGTGGTGGTGGTGGTGGTGGTGGTGGTGATGACTGTGAATATGCTGTAGTAGGGGCTGGTGGGAAGGCTTTTGGTGGTGATGATGGTGGTGGTGGTAAAGTAGTGCTTGGTGTTCTCCAAACCAAACTCCTCTGCTTCGCGTGGTCCTAAAAGAGGAGATTATCTCACCATGCACACACTCATACCTCATCTTTATTCATTCTCCACCTCTCTCTGACTCTGTTCTAGTCATTCTCCTCTCTCTCTCTCTCTCACAATGTCTCTGTCTCTGTCTCTGTCTCTCTCTCTCTCTCTCTCTCTCTCTCTCTCTCTCTCTCTCTCTCTCTCTCTCTCTCTCTCTCTCTGTCTTTCTCTCTCTCTCTCTGTCTCTCTGTCTCTCTGACATTCCAATATAAAACTCTTGATACGTCATTATTTCTCTCTCAAGCTCTTCTTCTCTGTTCAATCACTCGCTTTCAGTCATTCTTCTCTCTCGCTCTCTCTCCCTCTCACTCTCTCTCTCTCTCTCTCTCACCCTCTCTCCCTCCCCCCTCCCCAGAAACAGTGTCATGCCATCGTATTTCATTTGGATGTTTACCACAAACAGACAGATACAGCGCCCAGTGGGAGGTCCTGGAGGGATAAGACAGCTAAAGGGTTTTTCATTCAGTTCCCATTGCGCTGTTGTAGTTCCTCCCTCTCGTTTCCTGCCTCCCTTTTAACTTCACATTCGTGAATCGTTATTTTGTGATGCCCCTACAGCCCTGTCAAGTCTCACTGTGAGTGTTTATATCTCTGCCAACCTATTGGCAGCCCTCCCACTCCCTCTCTGTCTTTCTCTCTTTCTCTCTCTCTCCGTCACTGTCTCTCCCTCCTGCTCTCTCCCTCACCATCTTGCTCTCATCATGGTTGGATTGTCACAGCATTAAAGATCAGTGTGATGCCTGATGTTTGGCCAGAGGAGAGATCGATTTCCCAGGCTCTGCTGTCCCCCCCGACTCCTCATCCTTCAGACGCAATCGCTCTGGTCCTGATGGTGCAAATTCACCAGGACCACTCACTGATGCTCACTACTTATCCACTTTCACTCCACTTTCACTCCCCTCACACCCATTGTTGAGTACCTCTTGTGAAATTATCTTTCGGCGCCACATTTTTTGCACAGTTATTTGTCTCATTTGTATCGCTTGACAGCCTTTGCTACTTTCTCTTCTTTATTTGTTGTCAGCCTTGCCTTGTATCATTGTACAGAATGAGCATGATGTAGTGCCCACTTCCCACAGAATGCCTTGGCTCTGACTGATAGCATCAAGAACCTCCACTCAAGGACTTTTCATATTCAGAGTGTGTCCATAGGGGACTTTAACAGGCAGTTAAGGTAGTGCCTTCTTTTACAAAGCCATTCTCTTGAAAGGAGTCACACACTTTGCTCACTGATGTTGAGCATCAAGCGGCTGCGTCCCGCTGCCACTGCTGTCACCGCTGTCACAGCCACCGCTGCTTGTTGGAACATCGCTCATTGGCACCCATTATGGTATGTTATGTTACCAGACATTTAGTAAATTTAAGTGTTTTTTACGATACCTCTGTTGCGAGACATGATATGACGAGACACTTTTTGGAAGGTGTGTGAGTGTGACACACTCTTCAATGAACCAGTGTTCACACAACCAATGCAGTTCCTCCAAAGGAATCACAGTTTGAGCCGAGATCAAAAGAAAATGGGACTGGACCACAATACTGGACGGTCAGAACATTTAGCCACTGTGAAT
>NC_140273.1:7875479-7902979 GCF_964030765.1 Micromesistius poutassou | reverse complement strand
AAACTCTGTGAGTGTGTGTGTGCGTGTGTGTGTGTATGTGTGTGTGTGTTCGTATGTAGTGTGTGGATAGAGGGTCCTGTGAGGACACTCACAGATGCTGAGAGTGCACACACACATTTACTTAGTCACAGAAACACACAGAAAAACACATTACCTGGCACATATGCTGACACACACACACACAAACACACACACACACACATTTTCCACAGATAGTTTTAGATATGATGTACATACATCATACACGTTGTACACATAAGATGGCACACAAAAACATGTGATTGATTTATTCCTTCCCTCTCTTCGCTGCTCAGACCCTCACAACGTTGTTATAAGTCCCCAGGGCAGGACAGAAGGAAGGACAGAAGCATGGCCGCACATATGAGCCTATTTAAAAGCAGATGTAGAAATATTTCATGAGGAGGGACAGCAGGAAAGACGAGTGCAGCTGCGGAGACACTATTGAAACACCTTAAAACACACTAAAACTCAAAATACAAACCGGCCTTTGAACTGTGCCCATTTGCAGCCCGCAGTCTAAATGACAGCAGAGGTTTTTCCAAACGGGGCATTTGGATAAAACCATAGGCTGATGAAACACGGGTGAAATGTGAGTGCCCCATTAATATTTATCGCCGGGGTGCAGGGGGGGGCACGACCGTAAAGAGAGCGCTGGCCTGCCTCCAAGCTGAGCTGTAGCGCTATAGAAAATATCCATAAATCGCATCCGAACAACAACCGTACACGGGCCGGGGTTCAGCGGCATGCTGGGAGGCCGACACGGAGTGAACGTCACCTCGGCATGCAGGGCGCACACCGACAAGTAACCCATGTGACCCCCTGGTTGTATCTCTGTTGGTCCGCTGGGATGTCACTGCTGCTGCCCACACCCGCCTCACCTCCCACCCCCCCGTCCCCACAGCCCTCGTTACCGATCAAATGAATTACTCCAGTGGAAACACCTTGTCCTCTATCATAAAATTTCAAAAAGCACAGGGAGAAACGCGGCTGGCCAAGCTGAGAGTTGAAGATAAGCCAAAATGAACAATTCAATGAGAGGAGGAGGATGGATTGCAGTGGGGTGGGGAGAGGACAGGAGAAGGATGGGAGAGGAGGAGGGCTTGCATTAGGGAGAGGTGGATGAGAGGAGAGGTGGGAGGAAGGCAGGAGCAGCAGGAGGGAAGAGACGGAGGGAAGAGAAGGTGGAGGGGCCTGCAGCAGGGAGAAGAAACTACGGAGAGGGAGAATGGAGGGATAGCTGGCAGTGGACTGATCAACAGGAACGTGACAAGACAAAGCGGGAAAAAAGACAATGGAGAGGGGTGAGCTGGAGGGAAAGAGAGAGACGAGAGAGAGAGAGAGAGAGAGAGAGAGAGAGAGAGAGTTAGACAGAGACAAAGGGGGGAGAGAGAAAGAGCGAGAGGAAGGTGACACAAAGAGATGGAAAGAGATAGATGGACAAGGACAGAAGAGCGAGAACGAGCTAGGGAGAGCGAGAGAGAGCGAGAGAGAGAGAGAGAGAGAGCGTTTATGTGTGAGCAGTATGGATGGGCATGTCATTCACATCCTAAAAACAATGACAGGCCCGACTGAGCCCCCGTGCCCTGGCCTACGGAGGACGTCGTCCCGGCCTTGTCTCAGCCTGACAGCCGATCACCCCGAGGGGATGCAGGGCCACGGGAGTGTGTGTGTGAGGGTGGGGAGCCCGGTTCCAGCCGCAACGCCATGCTGAAACTCATTTAACAGACGAGGGCTGCTGGTGTTTTTTGAGTGCGCCCCACCCCCTGCGCTCCATCCCCTTGTGTGACATGGGAATATCAATCCCTGGAGGTGGAGTACGCCTCTCCGGAGATACGGAGACGTAGTTTGCCGTTCCCGTCATGGGGTATTAGGTGGTGCGTGGCCGGGGGGGGGGGGGGGGGGTTCAGTGGAGTAGCGGATCAGTGAGGGGTGGCGTCATGGAGGGCTTGAGGATGGGGGGGGGATGGGGGGGGAGGGGGGAGCCAGACCTTTATTGGATCAGGGTGGCGCCGCCGATGACGTAAAGCACTCCATTCCTCAGATCCTCTCCACATGGCCGGCCGCCCCCCCCTCTCTCTCTCTCTCTCTCTCTCTCTCTCTCTCTCTCTCTCTGCATTCCTGTTGCACCAGCAGGTGGTCTCAGGGTCTGCAGGTTACATTAACCAGGGCCGACCTCTGATTGTCTGCAGCTGTGTGTGTGTAAAAATGGTGTGAGTGATGGACACTGCTGCTGTCTGAGTTTCATCACCCTTCTTTAATTATCTCTGAAAGCCTTACCCACCCATAGTCTCCCCCCCCCCCCTGCTGGGAGCACGTAGGAGGGGAAAACATGAATGAATTGATGAATGAATGTGGAGGTGTGTGGGGGAACTCCTAAATCTACCAGAAACCTTCCAGCTGGTTCTATTAGAGCCACAGCGCAGCGTTTCCTGTTGCATCACCACAGCCACGCCGGTCCTCGTTTGAGCCATATGCCATACGGGAATTGAAGCCGGATTTATGGAGATATATATACAAAAGTCAGTGAAAAGTTATTTCAGCGCATGTTTTTTTCAAAACATGACTGTAATGTCACTTTAAAGGTCCCATGACATGCCGCCAGGTGTGGTGTGATCGGCCGTTACAAGCCGTTTTGAAAAACGGTCTGTTATGACATCACAGGTGGGCGTGTCCACCTAGATGTGTGACGGACAGATGATCAACGTTTGCTACAGTCCACCGGGTAGGCTGGTAGACTGATCTAGGTGTGTTACCTTCCGGAAGCAGAGCTCGCCTCCGCAGACCTGGCGGGGGAGGAGGCTGTATCGGGTGAGGGAGGGGGAGGCCGGCAGATGCTAGCGGGGGTGTGTTGTCAAGGAGGGCGGGAGGGAGGGAGAGAGGGAGGGAGGGAGGGAGGGAGAGAGGGAGGGAGGCGGGGGCGGGGGCGGGGCGGGGGGATGAGGGGACACACAGGTGAGTCAGTGGTGAGGAAGCCAACTGTCCTCTCTCTCTCTCTCTCTCTCTCTCTCTCTCTCTCTCTCTCTCTCTCTCTCTCTCTCTCTCTCTCGCCTCTCTGGAAAGTAGGTGGCAGATGTCTGACGTTCTCCCTGTGGAGAATGATAAATGATGTCTCCACTTCCCCGTGCTCATCGTCTTCATCCCTTCATTGCTCTCTCTCACACTTCTTGCTCTCTCTCGCTCTCTGCCTCTCTCTCTCTTGCTCCCTCCTTGTTCTTTTTTCGTACTCTAAGCCTCTCTCTCCTTACTCTCCGTCTCTCTTGTTCCCCCTTTGTACACCTCTCTCTCTCTCTACTCTCCATCTCTCTCCCACTCAATATCACATTTCATGCATGTATGCAGGAGTGTATGCATGCATTGGTGTAAGTATGTATGTAAGTATGTAGATGCATGCACATGTATGCATGCATCTCTCTACCTCTATTCATCTCTCTCTCTCTCTCTCTCTCTCTCTCTCTCTCTCTCTCTCTCTCTCTATCACTAGCTCTCTCTCATTCTCTCTCTCTCTCTCTCTCTCTCTCTCTCTCTCTCTCTCTCTCTCTCTCTCTCTCTCTCTCTCTCCTTACTCTCTGTATCTCTTGTTCACCCCTTGTTCCCCCCTCTCTCTCTATCTTTCTCTGTCTCTCCCGCTCCCTCCTTGTCCTCTTCTCTCACTCTGAGCCCCTCTCCCTCTCAGCTGTCACTCTGTGATCTCGCCACAGTCGACGGCGGCCTCATTCTGATCCCTCCTGTCGACTCCGACCGGCCGGCGTTCTACCTCGTTTGACCTCCTTCCTCGGTCACTTATCCCCCTGAAGCACCGGGGCGGGCCACGCCTGGCATCCATGTCAATTTGCAACATCTGCCACACACACACTGGTGCTATATGAGCTCAGGCCTGCTGCTGGGCTTCCCCCGTTTGTTCCTATCTGTCAACCATTGCTCTGGTGACCTTGAAACGGAGTCATCGCTGGTCAAATAAAATGAACGTTTGGTGGAGAATAGGATCAGCAGGTGATCTGTCCAGATCACTGTGAGCAGTCCAAAAGTATATTTTTTTGTCAATTATTGAATTTGATTTCACTCTAAAGTATATCAAGTGTAGATTGAATTTTGGTAACTGAAAAACGAATATTTAGTTGTGTTTTATAATTGTGAGGTTGAATAGTCGGTTTGCAATACAGTAAAGTGATATAACAATAGTTGCTGAATTTTGATAAAAATGTTGATAAAAGTGTGCACAACTCATTTCATATTTTTTTTTTTATATACGTGTTGAATCTGCGGTTCCCTGCAAATACTTTTTGCACAAAGCTCTGAGGAATCCTACATGTAGATTTGCCGTCTCACCCCCCTGAACAGCAGGTGGCCATCCACCTATTGTCCACCCACATACACCTGGGGAAAGCACTCTAGTGTTGCTGTTAAAAAGAAAACTAGCATCTTTCCTTTTTACTACAATTGAGCAGGAGTGGTGTCTGTTACAGCACCATCTCGTCGAGATTATGTTAAGTTATTGTATCTTTTTGTAGCCTTCTCCTAGATTTCTTGGTCCTTTTAGTGTCAGAAATAATCCTAGAAACCATCCAAATGAAGCAGACCTCCATGAAACATGAAGATGACTGATGCCACCACTACAGAGTTTTTTTTCCAGTTCTGTGTAACCCTAGCCTATCACGTGTGAAATCAATTGTGTCACTACAGTAGTGGCTGAATCGATTACGGGAGGGAGACAGACACACTACACATAAAATAGTATCTAGAATATCTAACATATTTATACAGTATATAATCTATGCCTAACTTATTCAGTCATTAAGCCAAGTGGTTCATTTGATTTTATATCTTAAATGTAAATAAGGTGTAAATTAAGCCTGGGTCCTGTTTTGGGTATAGGTTAGTCTAGTGATATGTATGGCTGGGTAGCCTATAGATATTTATTGATTTTACTATATTCTATAAGTGGCAATCTCGAAGATCTCTGTTTCATTCTCTTTGGCGGCACAAATGCCTATTAAAGGATACAGAAATCTTCTTTCTTTTAAAGTTTTTTAGTGGCGATACAAATAAAGCTTTCTTAATACCTTTCTATTGGAAAGAGGGAGGGATTTTTCCATCACACTCATTCACAATATATTTTCGGTTTTATTTTTATTTGCACTGAAAAATATAATGCATGAGAAAATCAGTAAGAGTGTAATGTTGTATGCAAAACAATGGTGGTAATAATTGTAATCACTGGTGGATGGTTGAATAATGAATGTTTAGGTGACTCACCTTCTCAATTGAAGATATATCTGGACATTTACATTCCACAGCCCTTCTGTATGACATCAGATATTCTCCTCCTGAGAGCTTTAAATCATGGTAATGAGCAAATACTATACTAAATTATATTGTGCGAGAGGCAGTTCATATCTGCGCCTGTGAAGTAATATATTACTTCACAGGCGCAGATATGAACTGCCTCTCGCACAATATAATTCCTTGCGAAGAAATTCAACAACCGAGAGTTGTAGAGGTAGCTACGAGTGAGAAACAAAACAACAGGGAGAGGCAAAGAATGGCACCTGCATGTGTTCAACTAAGCAGCGAGCACCAGCAGCCCTTCACGCTCGAGAGTGTTTCAGTTGGCTAGCACTGGCGGGCATACACACTCACACTGGTTAATTCTGCTCTCACAAATGAGTTCTGCTCGTGAGAGTTGATGTCAGTTTTGACAATTTGGGGGGCGGAACCCAAAGGAGGTACTGGCCCTCTT
The DNA here is from genome assembly GCF_964030765.1 of Micromesistius poutassou. Lineage (NCBI taxonomy): Eukaryota > Metazoa > Chordata > Actinopteri > Gadiformes > Gadidae > Micromesistius > Micromesistius poutassou. The sequence continues at coordinate 7,897,221 of NC_140273.1, read as the reverse complement.
GTGATTGGTCACTTTTTAAAGCGATCACATCCACACGGACCTCCTTGTACCTTGATTGACAGCTTCAGTTAACTAAACACCCTGCAGACAATTTGGCCAGATGATAGTGTTAATGCAGTATAACCTTGTTTGAAAACAGGCATAAATATCAAAAATAAGAAGTTTGGCCTGAGGCTTGTTTACTTTTTTAACGTTTTCTCTTTTTTTTTTCAAACCACTGACAAAAAATTCTGAGTTGAAGAAACAGTTGAGGGAAAAATGGTGGCGAACCCTGAAGATTTACACTGTGCTGCATGACCGCCATCATCTGACAGTCTAAAAGCGGCCAATCATAAGAGGGCCAGTGCCTCCCTTGTGAGCAGGTTTAATCATGCTAAGGAAATGTGACATCAATCTGACGCAATACTTATGTAGCAAAGCAGTCGGAACATTACCCGTAATCTCTTAGTGAGTGAAACAGCATTAATGCCGTCAAAAGGTAGCTAGCCAACTGTGCCAGCATAATGACGATATCAAATAATGACAAACAAATGAGATGGTAAACAAAGCTGAACAAGCAATGGAAGAATAAACAACTTAATTCAAACAGATAAGATAGATACGACGGGTGTTATGTACACAAACTGCTATGAAAGCGAATGAGAAAGCTATGGACCGTTAAGTAATTCATGTGAAGAATGTAGAACGGACGTACACTACATTATGCAAATATTCAAACAGATAATAAAGTCACCCTTTTTTTGAAAAGTTATTAACTTTAAATACGCAGAGTCAGGATTTTGAGGTGGTTGGGTAACTGACATCACTCAATCGCTCAATTTAGGAATATGGAGAGATCCTAGCTTTGTTTCTGAAAGTAAGGGTGCGTTCACCCGATGTACATGGCCTACTATCGGACAGGAGGGTGAATTGGCCTACCTTCCGCTGGAACCCCCTGCAGGTTCTTCAGAGGGTTTTTTGCTGATTTTGTAAGCACGACAACATGTTGCAAGCACAACGTCTGAAAAAAATAAAGAAAATAAACTGGTTGTTGCTCGGTCTTAACTCAGAATTTCTGTCAGGCTTGCAATAAAAAGATCTCAATGGCAGACAAGGTTGAATTTTGAAAGTGCAGCGGTTTCAGTCTGAGTGTACTGGTCTGAGTGTGTCTTATAAGGGTGCGCTGCCAGCACTTGGCAGCGGTTGGTGATGGCACAGTGTGGGAGGAATGCGTCATGAAGAGCTGTAAAAAGCCATCACACTTGAACCACTTTATCTTGTCCTCAAAGTTACAAGATATCTCTTCTGTACTTCCCCTCCCCACCAATTCCTCAACACCCCCTTTCATCACATTAAATCGTAAAACGCTCAATATTTTACTCTTTTATCTACTCCGCCTAAACCCCACCTCTCGTCTTCCCTCCAGGCAAACAAACTCCGCACGAAGACGCTGAAGAACACCCTGAACCCCGTGTGGAACGAGACGCTGATCTACCACGGAATCACCGCCGCAGACATGACCACCAAAACACTCAGGTAGACCCCCCCCCCACACACACACACACACACACTACCACCAACATCACACCTACCACCATCACCACCACTACCACCCCAACTACCACCATCACTACCACTACTACCCCTGACATGACCTCCAAAACACTCAGATACCCCCCCGCCCCCCTACCCATTCCCACCCACACACACAGACACACACACACACACACACACACAAACACTACCACCAACACTATGACTATGACTCTGATGATGGTGTGGTCGAGGGGTGGGTGCATCAGATGTATGACCACAAGTTAACATTGTAGCGTCAACAACAGTCTGCTCCCCCCCTCGGGGGTGTGAGAGGACAGGGGCTGCTGGTTCATTTATTATCACAGCCCGGCCAACGACGGCCAACTGTTCCCCATCTGTGTTCGCCACGGGGACTGCTAAGGTGTTGGCTGTAGTATAGAGGTTCCTCCTCCTCCTCCTGCTCCTCCTCCTGCACCTCCTCCTCCAGCCTCAACTCCTCTCCCTCATCGTCCTGCTTGAACTCCTGCTCCTCCTCCTCCTCCTTCCTTTTCTCCTCCAGCCTCAACTCCTCTTCCTCAACCTCCTGCTCCCCCAGCTCCTCCAACAGCTGGCCTCCACCTCCAGGCCCTCTCCATGTAAAGTGATTGAGATCAAGCCTGAGGGCACAAAATCTGTGACACACTTGAAACTTGTTCCACGCACACAACTCACTTCAGACAAGCTCTGAAGTTTGGTTGATGTGTAGGTGGTGGTGGTGGTGGTGGTGGTGTTTATGTGGTATGTGTCAAGCTGACTTCATGCATCCGTTTTTTCCGAAAAGGCGTTTGTTAGTGTTGCGACTGTATGATGCAGATCAGATGAATACTTAAAAGTGAATAGTTAGTCACATACACTCTGAGTCACACACACGCACACACACACACACACACACACACACACACACACACACACACACACACTCACTCACTCACTCACTCACTCACTCACTCACTCACTCACTCACTCACTCACTCACTGACACAAACACTCGCTCTGACCACACACACACACACACACACACACACACACACACACACACACACACACACACAGACTCGGAAACAATCTAAAAGCGCACACATGCTGAGCTGCTCATGTTGATTTGTGCTGCACGTTTGGCAGCTCCTCCTATCGATGCGGGCGGCAGAAGTACGCCTATCCTCCTGCTTGTGTGTCAAGGGCAATTAGCAGCAGGCCACCGCAGACCCCTCCACCCACACGGGGACAGAGCAGGCACCAAAACAAAGGCACACGTGCCTGAATGCATCACTGCATATAAAGACACAGTATACTATACTATGTGTCTCACTGTGTGTATATACCCTATATATATCAGTGTTTATGAAGCTACTACTGTATCTACTGTATATATATATATATATATATATATATATATCAGTGTATGTGTAAAAACAGATTAAGATACAGTATACTGTATATATTATGTATAAATTGACTATCACATAAAGATACAATATAATATGTGTATATAGGCTAACGCACTACAGCTAGGGTAGGCAATTTATTTCAGATGCCGTTTTTCTCCTCTTTCTTTTTTTCGAAAGTCTCTTTACACCCTGACTGCATCAATAAAATCGAATACTCTGCAGAAAATAGAAGAATTTCAGCTGCTCTCGCAGTCCTGTAACAAGCATGTCCGATCATTTCATTCAGCCTGAATGAAACCATCGGATGGCCTACCAGCCTGTTGACCTACCCAGCTGCCTGCACGCACTCTCTCCCTGCACTCATTGCTCATGACCGCAGTCTTCCACAAGGATAGGCAGACCTTTTGCTATAGCTAGCCAACTAGTAAAGTGTTTTGGTGGAGTGGCTTAGGAGGGATGTCTGAAGGGCTGGGTGAGGTTTTTTTTCAGTTGGATACTCTCAAAATCTAGCTGACTCTGGCTGGTTTCTCCAAAATGCTTACCCTAGCTTTTAGACACAATCTACTGTATCTATCTCTGTGTGTAAACATAGACAAACACACACATATATATATATATATACATATATACATACAAACACATTAAGAACCATATATACAGCCTACTATGTATATCTATAGTGTGTGCAAGAACACATTAAATCACATATGCCTGTATGCACACCTAACACACAATCCCCTGTATGCAACCACCCACACACTCTCACACACACACACACACACACACACACACACACACACACACACACACACACACACACACACACACACACACACACATCCACACAGACATCTCCTCCGGCAATTACTTATTGTAAATTAAGAAGGGGCGTCTTTATGCATTTTGGGACCCACTTAAACACCCACACACACACACATACACAAACACACATATACACACACACACACACACATGGTGACGCACAAACAAACCCACACTCCCAGAGAAGCCCCTCAGACGTGATGCAGCCCACCTGACCTCTAGTCAAGGAGAACTGAGGCAGCACACACATACACACACACACACACACACACACACTACAGCCTGCAGTCCGCCAGACCAAGGGAGGGAGGGGGGGTGGTGACATGGTAAGAGGAGAGTGATGAAGAGGTGGATTCAGAGATAAATATGAAGAGGCGAGGAGTTCTTAGTGAACGTTTTATATATATATATATATATATATATATATATATATATATATATAAGTGGAGCGAGAGGAGGAGGGAACAGGCTAGGCAGGTTAAATCTAATTTGAATTCAGGAAAGGGAAAAATGAGTTGGAATGACACTGACAAGAGAGAGACATAGAGAGACAGTTGAAAGAGAGAGAAAGACACACACAGACACACACACACACACACACACAAACACACACAAAAACGAATTAGGGTTATTATTATTTTTTAAATAACTTACAAATACTTTATTGCAAAAACAACCAAGCAAATTAACCTTTCAGAACCAGCACCGTCACGACCTGTAACCAAACCCAGTTCTGGTTGCAGGCGAAAAACAAAACAGAGCGAATGGAATGAGAGACTGAAGGCAGGGGTGGGGGCAATGGAGGGACGGAGCGGACGGGGGTAGAGGGATGGAGGGGGGGTGGGGATCCCTAAGGAGGTGGTGGCTGCAAGCTGCTCTCATGTCCGTCCACTGTCATCGCATGCTGCTGCTTCTGCTGTGTGTGTGTGTGTGTGTGTGTGTGTGTGTGTGTGTGTGTGTGTGTGTGTGTGTGTGTGTGTGTGTGTGTGTGTGTGTGTGTGTGTGTGTGTGTGTGCGTGCGTGCGTGCGTGCGTGCGTGCGTGCGTGTGTGTGTGTGTCAGAAATCTGGAGCAGGCAGGGCTGTGCCAGCTCCCTGCTTCTCCTCGGTAAAGACTGGAGGCTGAGCGCAAGGAGATCCACGAGAGCCTCTTCTTCGTGGAGTTATGTTCCTCACACAGACACTGGAGTACACACGGTGCTAATGTCACAATGCTAATACACTGTCACAGTGCGGCAACACAACAGTGACTTCACAGAGCTGTTGAGTCAACAGTGCTAATGCCACGTGCAGTGTTAATGTCACAGCGTTTATTTCGCAGCGATATAAAAGTGAACACTTAACTTTTTGACAGCACTAATGTCCCGCTGCTAATACAACCAGCTAATATCATAGAGCTAATATACAGAGCTATTTCAGAACACTCAGACCCAGAGCTATCGTCACAGTGCGGCAATACACAATGCTAATTTCGCAGAGCACAAATAGAGCACTATTACACAGTGCTAATGTCACAGCGCTAATGGCGCAGTGCTAATGCCACCGTGCTAATGTCACAGTGCTAATATCCCAGTGCCTATTCACAGTGGTAATTTCTCAGCACTAATACACAGTGCTAATTCACAGAGCTATTTCAGTGCCTCTACTATTTAACAAACAGTGCTAAAGCCACAATGTGGATATCACAGCGCTAATACACAATGCAAATACCAAATAGCCTACTAATTTCACAGCACTGATCATTTTATAGTTTTAATTGAACAGTGCTAAAGACATAGTGCTAATACACACTGCTAATATTATACTGCTAATACACAGTGCTAACATCACAGATGCTAACATCATAGGGCAACAAAAAAACATGATGACAATTTCACAATGCTCACGTCACGACGCTAACACAAGCGGTAACGTCACAGGCACTTATATTTTGGACTACTTTTCATGAGGATGAAGGATTATGTAAATCCATAATGTTAAATGAATAGTGAAATATAAAAAGTTTCATAAATGCTTGTCCGTTGAGAAAGTTTTAGGGTTCCCCCGATACACATCAAAATGTTTCCTTGAACTCCTCCTCCTTGGTTCAGCCTTATCACTGAGGGCCGGTGGCTCATTAGAAGGGAGCTGCATAGGATCAACAAATTTATTCGATGCAGATTTCATGCTCGGTCACATGCTGTCTAATCTTTTAATTGGTACAGAGAGGCTGGCTAAAGGGGATCAGGTCTTCCAACACACCTTGTCAAGTACTAAGAGGCTTTCCAAGATGAGCCTACAAATATACATCCGCTCTAATACTTGTCATTTGAATATTATCCACTGCTGGTTTGGTAGGATGGGCTTTTTTTGGGCATGTTTTATTAAGAATTTCAAAAAGTGCACACAAAAGTCATTGTGTGAGTGGTGTTTCAGTGGTGTGTGTGTGTGCGTGCGTGTGTGTGTCTGTGTGTGTGTGTGTGTGTGTGTGTGTGTGTGTGTGTGTGTGTGTGTGTGTGTGTGTGTCTGAAAGGATCAGCAGTGTGACTAAGTCTGAAGTGAGGCCGAAAGTCAGAGAGAAAAAGCAATAAGAGAAGCAATAGAGAAATTGAAATTCACTTTTTTCCTATCAGTAAGATATCAATGGCTACCCCACTGTCTCCTCCTTGATCTTTTCCCCTGAAAGGCCTTGTCTCCCCAGTGGTTATATAGATACAATACAGACTGGACAATAGCGGTCCCCGGTGCTAGTGGGCCGGTGCTGGGGAGGCTAGTGTTTGATTTAGCTGTGGATTGGCGATGGGCCAAAGCTATATACCCATGGACGGATGTTGAAGGTGCGATCAATAATGTAGCTCAGATGTTTTAAGGTCAAATCAATCGCTTTATATACACCGTAACAGTTCTGTTCCCCATACCTGTATACTATGGGCGTCATTTCAGTTGTCGTTATTAATCCGAATTATGGACTAAAGAAGCTATTTTCCTTGAGGGAAAAATTACAACTTTCCAGATCATCACCCATGGCCTTGTACTGTGTTTAACGCTGGCTTGGTAGGAATGTCAGTTTGAACTTGTGAGCATTTGTCTCTTTAATGGCGTGGCTGACAGGATGCCTGGGCCTGCTTGGCCGGCCCATTGATTCGCCCATTTTGTTCTCGACTGCGATCAGTTACGACTGAGATATTATGGAATAGAATCATTAGGGTAGAAACAACTCTTCGTTCTGAAGGTATCCAGTGAGACAATCACCAATGTTTTATGTATTTAATGTGTTTTATAATATCTACCTCTGAAGAAAAATCTGCAACATTTAGAAGAAGCAACTCAGCAAATATGATCAGTTTATGATGTGACATTGATATTTTGTTTACAGACAGATGGACAGGCATACAGAGAGAACAATTTACCCACAGAGAGAGACACATAGAGAGACAGACATACAAACAGAGCGGGAGACCAACAGACAGACAGATGATGAAATGATCATTCATCTGTTGTTGATACACTTTTCTTCAGACTTTATATTAATCTCCTTCATTTAGACAGATTAATTATATGTGGTACAATAACATAACATAACATGTAGTATAATAACGTTCAGTGTCAGGAATTTGATGATGACAGAATATTAATATACATTTGTATATGATTAATATGTGCTATATAAATTTATTTTTTTATCCATATTTTCATCTCCAATGCAACCTTAAGTTTGTGATTATGGCCAATCTCGCACCCCATTTTGCAGGCGGAGATAGATACAACTTCCCCAGCCAATCTGGCAGTTGTATGGCCTTGTATGGCCGGCTGACTGACAGTTTAATCATAAGAAAGGATTGCCAGGCAGTTTGCTTTCTGCAAGTTCCACAGAAAGAAAGCCACCACACAAACACTCACATGAAATAGTATATCTGAAGCTTTACTTTCCTATACAACAAACGAAAGTTACGTATGTAACTACGGTTCTATGAATCCCGGATGACCGCCAGAGGCGGTGCTTCAGCACTGGATGTCTCCATCTCGCGCATGTGCAGGTCGAGTGTTTATACCAACAGAGTCACCTGTGACCCCTGATGACACCTGCGAGTCTATATCTTCCGGTGACATCAGAGGATCGGTTCCTGCAGAATCTTCTCGCGAGCCCACAAGGATTCTGAGTGACAGGACGCTCTGGCGGTCATCCGGGATTCATAGAACCGTAGTTACATACGTAACTTTCGTTCTATTTCATCCCTACTGACCGCCAGAGGCGGTGCTTCAGCACTGGATGACCCATAACAGCAAAGTCACGAGGAATGCCAGTACATACCTCAGTGAGAGGAAGCAGTAGAGGTGGGCAGCAGGGCCACACCCAGTGGATGGGGAGTGGCCACATTCACCCGGTAGAACCTGGAGAAGGTAGTCGGTGATGCCCACGATGCCGCATCACAGATGTCCTGCAGGGGCACGCCACGCAGGGCCGCCCATGACGTAGCGACAGCTCTAGTAGAGTGGCACCTCACCCCGGATGGCAGGGGGCGACCACTGTGTCTATATGCCTGGGTGATGGCATCCACAACCCAGTGCGACAGTCGCTGTTTGGAGAGAGCACAGCCTTTCTTAGGACCACCGTAGCAGAGGAACAGCTGTTCTGACCGTCTCATGCTTGTGGTCAGACTTAGATAGACCCTTAAAGCCCGCACAGGGCACAGCAGTCCTGACTTTTCCTCCCCTGCAGGGGGGGTAAACTGAGCCAGGTGGATAGGCCGGTTAAGGTTCGATGGTGAGAGAACCTTAGGAAGGAAAGCCGCATTCGGCCAGAGGGTGACCCCTGAGCCGTCTGAGTTCCACCTCAGGCATGATTCGCTCACAGAGAGAGCATGCAGCTCCCCGACGCGCCTTGCTGAGGTGATGGCGAGGAGAAAGGCAGTCTTAGCAGACACCCACTTCAACTCCGCCTGTGCCAGGGGCTCAAAAGGCGGCAGACACAGGGCATCCAGCACCAGGGGCAGATCCCACACTGGAGCTCGCTGTGCCTGTGGGGGTCGCAACCTCAAGGCTCCCTTAAGGAAAAGGGACACGAGTCTGTGGCCCCCCACGGTGTTGCCATCGACACGAGCATGTCGGGAGGAGATGGCTGCCACGTACACCCTCAGGGTAGCCGGGGATCGTCCGCCCTCCAGAAGGGACTGTAGGAACTCCAGAACCTTTGGAATTGCACAGTGCACGGGGTCCTCACCCCTGTCTGAACACCATACGGCAAACAGCTGCCACCTGTTCGCATACTGCATTCGGGTCGAAGGCGCCCTGGCGTTCAGTATGGTATCCTGGACGGCGTCTGAACACCTTGTCAGCAGCGGGTCGGGCCCTGCAGTGGCCAGACCCAAAGCTGCAGGTGCTGAGGGTCGGGGTGCCAAATCTGGCCCCCCAGTTGGGACAGGAGATCGACCCTGTCGGGGAGACGCCACGGTGCGCTGCGGCAGAGTCTGTGCAGCAGAGGAAACCATGTCCTCCCCGGCCAGAAGGGGGCTACCAGCAGCAGGCTGTGGCCCTGTTGGAGGACCCTCTGCAGTACCTGATGAATGAGAGGGATCGGTGGAAAGGCATAGAGGAGACTCTCTGGCCAATCGTGGGCGAGAGCATCCTGGCCCAGAGGGCTGGTCTCCTCTGCCAAGGAGAACCAGAGGGGGCAATGGGTCGACTCCTCTGTGGCAAAGAGGTCTACCTCTGCCATGCCGAGGACATCCCAGATGTTGAGCACCACCTCTGGATGGAGCCGCCACTCCCCCGGTGGAGGCTTGCCACGGGACAGGAAGTCTGCAGCCTGGTTCCGTCCCCCCGGCAAATATATTGCCCTCATGCTGGCTAGGCGGGGGGCCGCCCACAACAGGAGGTCCCGGGACACCTGCAGCAACCGCGCAGACCTGGTTCCCCCCTGGTGGTTTATGTAAGAGACGGCTGAGACATTGTCCGTCCGTACCAACACGTGCTTTTCTCTTAGGAATGGGAGAAAGGACTGCAGTGCCATATGCACTGCCCGTAGCTCCAGCACATTGATATGTTCTGAGCGGTCCGGTACGGGCCACAGCCCTTGAGCTGTCCGGTTCTGCCACACAGCGCCCCACCCTGAGAGGGAGGCATCTGTTGTGACAGCCTCCCGACGGGATGCAATGGAGCCCATGGGCATGCCCTGAAGGAGGAAAGACCTCTCCCTCCATGGAGCCAGGGCAAGGAGGCAACGCCGTGACGCCCTGAGTCTCCTGTGCCGGTGCCGCCTGGCATCCAGGTGGAAGCTATTCAGCCACCTCTGAAGGGGACGCAGTGACAGCAACCCTAAGGGGACCACCGTGGCAGCAGCCGTCAGCTTGCCTAAAAGGCGCATATACAGGACATAGCGCAGACAGCGGTCCTCCCGAAAGAGGAGAAGGAGGCGGAGGATGTCGTCCACACGCCTGGGTGATGGGCAGGCCTTCATGGTAATGGCATCCAGAGTCATTCCCAGAAAGAGAGTACTCTGTGAGGGAACCAGGCAGCTCTTCTGGAAATTGACCCTGAGACCGAGCTGGGCCACATGTGAGAGAAGGGTTGCAGTGTCCCGGGTCACCTGAGACCGGGATGGTGCACAGACCAGCCAGTCGTCCAGGTAAGGCAGAATCTTTACGCCCCGCGACTGCAGGGGTGAAAGTGCTGCCGCCACACACCTGGTGAACACCCGTGGAGAGAGGGAGAGGCCGAACGGGAGCACCCTGAACTGGTAATGGTGGCCCTGAAAAGCGAACCGCAGAAATTGCCTGTGGTGTGGCGCTATGGGGACATGGAAATATGCATCCTTCAGGTCTATTGAGGTAAACCACTCCCCCTCGGCAACAGTACGTAGCACCTCTGCAGTGCTGAGCATGTGAAATCTCAGGACCTTGAGGAATCTGTTGAGTCCCCTCAAGTCGAGGACTGGGCGGAGTCCGCCATCTTTCTTTCTGACAAGAAAGTAAGTCGAATAGAACCCCCCGGGTGGTAACAGGGGGTCTACCGGCTCGATGGCACCCTTGTCCAGGAGGGCAGACAGCTCCTGGTTGAGGGCATGAGCTTTTGCCGGGTCTTGAATGATGGTCATCTTGACCCGGCCGAAGGCTGGGGGCCGGCGTCGGAACTGAATGTTGTACCCGTGGGTCAAGGTGGAAATCACCCACGGGTCCCTGGTGGAAGCAGCCCAGTAACTGAGCTGCTGCTGGGAAAAACCGCCGAGGGCCGGCCCCGGGCTCTCAGCGCCTGGTCCCCCGGCCTCTGGAGGCCCTGGGGGGACGAGGGGCAGCATCCGAGGTCTGAGGGTGCCTAAAGGGCGGCCGTTGAGGGGCTCGAAAGCCACTGGGGGAGGTCTGTGGCCGCGAGCGGCGCTGGGGGGGAGCTGCAAAGCCCCCTGGCCTGCTGGGAGGAGGCATACTCCTGTGAAGCCCAGAGAGCTGCTGTCGAGTCTGTCTGGCCTGTACTGTGCGCTCAAGCGCCTCCAGAGCAGCCGACCCAAAAACCTCCCCAGGTTCCACGGGGACACTGCGGAGGGTTCTCCGGCATGTCTCAGTGAGAGGGGACTGTGCCAGCCACACCTGGTGGCGAGCCTGGACAAGAGTGGACATTAGTCGCCCCAGTTCCCTGGACATCAAGGCGAAGGCCTGCAGAGACGCGTCACCAAAGCTGTGGACGGACGCGTCCACCGTAGCCTCCTGCAGCGATGCTGAGAGAGCAAGCATCAGATGGGACAAGGAGTTGCCGATGCGTCCCATGCGTGCTGCCGCATCATAGGCCTTAGTGAGCAGGTCATCCGTAACCCTACACTGAGGGCGAGGACACCTAGCGTCTGGCCTCAGAGCCTCCTCTGGCGAGACGACGAGAGCCGCTATAGCCGGCTCAACCGCTGGCATGCGGGCCAAGCCAAACTTGGCTGCATCCTGCATGGCGGCTAGGGTCCGGCCATCCGATGTTGCATGAGAGAGGGCTCTAGTATCCCTCCAGCACGCGTGCAGCTCCCTAAGGTATTCCTCCGACGGAGGCACCGTAAAGGTGGCCGGGGCTGGGCCACGCCTGAAGAAAGCGCTGGCGGGAGCCGGCTGAACTTGCGGGACGTCCAGCTGCAGGCGGGCCAGGGCCATACGAATGATGGCACCCATCGAATTATCCTCGGACCCAGTACCACCACTGTGGGCCGAGGAGCGGGAGCTCACTCCAGAGCCGTGCCCGGAGGCGGTGTCCTGGGGAACCGTGTCCGCCCCATAGTCAGCGAACTCGGTGGCTGATGCCACCAGGGAGAGCGCATCATCCTCCGGCTCGAACACAACCGTAGGAGGAGCAGGAGCGCCCGTATCGCCTGCACCAGTTCCAGACCGGATGGCCAGGACGAGGGACTTCATCTGGTTCAGCTCCTCAGTCAACTGGTCCACCTTGGAGGCCAGTTTAGACTCCTTGGCCCTCCTCCCGGAGGAGGCACCCGCAGTCTCAGCCGCTCGCCGTTTGGGTCGGCTAGGCTGAGCCGGCGACTGCTGAGCTGGGGTCAACTGTCCCGGCTCCGGCGCCTGGCCCAGCAGGTGCTCAACCTCAGCCAGTCTGGAAGCCCGCACTGCCCGAGGCATGAAGCTGCAGTTCATGCACGAATCCTCCGAGAGCCCCTCTCTCAGGTGCTCGGGGCCGAGGCACGCAGGACACATGTCATGGCCATCTGCAGGCTGCAGAGAAGCCAGACAGGCCGAGCAGGAGTGTTCACCAAACATGGCCGGCAGACACACACAAGCTAAGGACCTAACAGATGCTGGGAGAGGGAGCGAGCGCACTGCCTTCAACAGTGCTGCACAAATGAAGAGAAGCAGAAATCAAACTGGCGCAACCGCAGGTGCCAGCGAAATACGCACTGAGTGGGCCGGACGAAAACGCCGGTAAAACCAGCAAAACGAGGTAGCGGTAGTACAAATGTCGGGAGAGGGAGCGAGTACACTGGCTTCACCAACAAACCACGCTACAACAAAAGGCGGTACAACCAACGGTGTACGATAAATCAAATGGGCAGCGCAACCGCTAATGCCCGTACTAATGACGCTGATGCCGGGAGAGGGAGCGAGTACACTGGCTTCACCAACAAGCGAACTATAACGAAAGGCGATACAACCAACGGTGTACGATAAATCAGATGGGCAGCGCGACCGCTAATGCCCGTAATAATGACGCTGATGTCGGGAGAGGGAGCGAGTACACTGGCTTCACCAACAAGCGAACTATAACGAAGGCGATACAACCAACGGTGTACGATAAGTCAAATGGGCAGCGCGACCGCTAATGCCCGTAATAATGACGCTGATGTCGGGAGAGGGAGCGAGTACGACGCCTTCACCAACCTTACGAAAAGAGAATACTCGAAAGGAAACTTATACACTATGCCCGGTACTCGGGCAGTTGTAGAGACCAACCGGTTCAGAAGAGTGTCCGCGGCAGACCGCACCAAACCTTCCGTTTCAGCCCGTCGCAGCCTTTGGAGGGCGCAGCCCGCAGCTCCGACAAGTTGTCGCAAGGCTACCGGCGACGAGCAGCAGTTCCGTAGAATTTGTCCTAGTTGAGCTAAAGCTCACTGACATACCTCTACCTGCGAGCGAGAAGATGAGAAGGAACCGATCCTCTGATGTCACCGGAAGATATAGACTCGCAGGTGTCATCAGGGGTCACAGGTGACTCTGTTGGTATAAACACTCGACCTGCGCATGCGCGAGATGGAGACATCCAGTGCTGAAGCACCGCCTCTGGCGGTCAGTAGGGATGAAATAGAACTCAAATTAGGGGTCATAATCCCAATTTATATGTCTTAATGGGCATTTTAATGTTTCCACTGAGCAGTCCATTTGAGTTTCTCTTTCTTTATTTCTATATTGGTGAGGAGACGACAGGCGACATACAAGATGACTGATAAGGCTAATTAGACTCAATCTAAAACTTTGTAATGTCGACACCGTCTCTGCCATTTCTCAGATTTATGGGTTTTGTTGCTGTTTTGAAATGAATAATGGACCAGTCAATCATCCCTAGACCTATTGATTCTAGTCGAAACTTCTCATAAATCACTATGACTATGATGTAATTTCACACGTGCAAAATAAACGTATAGCTGGACAGAAGAATAATCAGGTAAGAACAGTGGTCGCCCTGCCTCGGCTGTGTCTTGCAGACGTGATTCAAACCGCCCAAAGCACTTCTCACAGTGTTACGATGCCTAATTAATTCCCAAATGCAGACGCCTGCGAGAGACCATGAGATCAATTCAAACTTCATGCTTACCCTAGAAACACGCCATTAACTTACCACGGTGGGCGGTTTAATACTGAAGAGAACGTTCCCTCGCTAGTCTCACATATGACTGAGCTCTTTGAAGAAGAAGAATTTTTTTTAAATCATCATTATTGGACAGTCTTGGTATTCATTTTGAAAATGATATATTTAAAGCTGCTGAAAGAAATATTTATTTGTTCAAGTACGTTTAAAATAGCTATTTATTCCGACAGCCATCACAGATAAGGTCTCTTTAGTGAGACCTTATCCCCCCTAGTGAGGTCCCACCCCCTCTGCTCTGTAGTAAACAGAAATATGTTTACGGTCTCACTTCATCCAAACAGGAGGGACTCCACAAAGAGGCGGTCCTCTCTGTGCGTTGACTGGAGGGCAGCAGGAATTCAGTATTGACAGACAATAATGAAACAGGTAAAGCTACTGATTCCAGCACTCCCAGAAACGTCTTTTAAAACCAAACAGGCTCAGAAGAAAAAACATTTACAGTGACGGGCTCACTGCAAAAAAGGGAGTTCACTAAAACGAAGGACATCTTTTGCAGCACCCATAAGATAAGTGGGACACTGTGAAGGAAAGAGTGATGAGTACAATAAGTTACAAAAAGAAAATCGCAACCCAACGCCGAAGCACAGTGTGTTATAGTGCCTGATGTGATCTGACGTTAATAGTGCAAGAGATTCCGCAGGAGTCAGCCTTGATATCAGCAGCGTGCTGCCTTGAGAAAATTGATGTAGCAGCGTTACAGTAGCAGAGAAACGGATCGCACGGGTGTCGGATTTCACAGCAACCTCTTTTGCGTCACCCCGACACGTATGTCAATATAAGTCACAGCAATCATCGCAGTGCCAGCGTAAACACCAAGCTTCTGGTGGAGAGATACTCATCAGAGTGGAACTGACGCATCATATATCCAAATGTCAGACCAAGAGGTGAGGGGGAGGTGTGTGCGTGTGTGTATGTGTGCATGTGCGCTTGTGTGCATGTGCGCTTGTGTGCATGTGTGTGTGTGTGTGTGCGTGTGTGTGCGTGTGTGTGTGTGTGTGTGTGTGTGTGTGTGTGTGTTTACATGTGTGCCTGTGTGCATGTGTGAAAGAGAGAAAAAGAGTGTGAGAGAATGAGAGAGAGAGAGAGAGCGAGAGCGAGCGAGAGAGATTAAAGTGCTTGGCTTGAATGCCTATAGGTTGCAGCAGGGCAATGAGTGTGTCCCCACGCGAGCATGCGCCCATATCTCTGTGACCTATGTAAATTAGGTTTATTATTGTGTTTGTTATATAACAGCATCAGCCACGACAGCGAGCATACATAAGCATAACTAATGAAATGCATAGAAAAAAAACGAATTGAAGACCTTAATAAACCTTTTTAAAGGTCTTTCTCAGAGCAGCCATTCAGAGGGGAGCCCCTCGGTGGTTCGATCCGGTTCAGGAGTCGTTCCGCTGGGCGTCAGAAGTCTGTGCCCCTTGTTTCAGTGTGGGTGTGAGCCACCCCATTCACTAAGTTCCCATCTGCTGGGACATCTTAAGCCTCCTAAAGAAGCAGCGATTAAGACTGCAGGAGTGCTCTGCGAACCTGCGCCCTCCCTGAACGTCTGCTCGCGTGGTCTGCTCCGGCAGCGAGACGCCACCTGAGAGGAGGCACAGAGTACAGCCACTTGTTACTGAGGTGGTACTACTAATGACTGAAACGACTTTGACTTGCTGGTACCACAACCTTGACTACAACTCATCATCCACATCATCATCATCATCATCATCATCATCATCATTATCATCTTCAACCTGATCATCATCATCATGCTCATAACACAACAATAGTAACAAAAGTAATAATTGATATATTTTGTTTTAAATACCACATTAATTACAATGCAACATTTAAATGTTTAAGTTGTTTAAATCGACTGCATGTCGAAGACTAAGGACTAAGAAAAGCGAGAGAGATAACATGCTGAGAGAGAGAGAGAGAGAGAGAGAGAGAGAGAGAGAGAGAGAGAGGGGGAAGACACTAAGATGAGAGATGCATATCTCCATGTGTCTAGACCTTGCGTCACACCGATAAGTTCAGCAGGAGTGACTGGGAGCCCATCGTTAACAACTCACCTCCTACACTTTTCTCTGCATGTGTGTGTGTGTGTGTGTGTGTGTGTGTGTGTGTGTGTGTGTGTGTGTGTGTGTGTGTGTGTGTGTGTGTGTGTGTGTGTGTGTGTGTGTGTGAATGTGCATGCATGTGGGTCTGTGTGGGTCTATGTAAATGTGTGTGTGTGTGCGTGTGTTCGTGTGTGGACTTGAACGTGCATGCGTGTACCTATGTATGTGTGTGTATGTGTGTGTGTCTAGGCTGTGTGTGTGCGACATGGACCGGCTGGGCAGGAATGAGTTCATTGGGGAGGTGCGGGTGGCCCTGAAGAAGCTGAAGGAGGGAGAGAACAAGCGCTACCACATGGGGCTGGAGAGGATCGCACAGGTGGGTGTGTGTGTGTGTGTGTGTGTGTGTGTGTGTGACAGTTTATGTTGTGTATTTGCTGTTCCTATTGGTTTCTATTGGTGTGTGTGTGTGTGTGTGTGTGTGTGTGTGTGCATGCACTTCAGTGTGCGCGTGTGCATGTACGTGTGTGCATGTGCATGTGTGTGCCTTTCTTTCTTTTTGCTCACATTCATTTGCTGTTTCTATTTTTCACATGGGGTTATTGTGCATGTGTGTTAAGCCTGTGAGTGGGTTTCTGTGTTGGTGTCTGTGTACGTGCTTTAGTGTTTGTGTTCATTTGTGTGTGTGTGTGTGTGTGTGTGTGTGTGTCTGTGTGTGTGTGCGTGTGTTTTTGCATGTGTATTTGATAATTGTATGTGTTTATTCTAAGTATGCAGTTTCCTGTATGTTCCCTTTATATTTTTTAATTATGGTGTTTGACCGCATGCTTGAATTTGTGGGCATCTTTCAGTTTGCTGGTTTGTTTCCATGTGTACTTACTATTCATATTGGTATTCATTCATCATGTAGGCGTATGTGTGCGTATGTGTGTGTGCATCTTTGAGCTGTGTATGTATATTTATTTTTTTGTTGTTTGTTTATATTGGTGTTCGGATAAATAAATGCTTGTACGTGTGTGTTTGTGTGTGTGTGTGTGTGTGTGTGTGTGTGTGTGTGTGCACGTCTCTTTCTTTCAGTGTTTTCACATTGTGTTCAGTGAATCTATAGTGAACGTGCAGACAGAATATTTTCTGTAGCCTGACATTTATATTCACCTGAATGCCATGCAGCTATCAACCCACTCTCTCCTCTCTCTCTCTCTCTCTCTCTCTCTCTCTCTCTCTCTCTCTCTCTCTCTCTCTCTCTCACCCTCTCTCACTCTTTATCTGTACTTTTCTATTCAATATATCACTTTGTCCCTCCTTCAATCCTTCATAACCTTCCCTCATTATATCTCTCGATCTGTCTCTTTCCCATCTCTCTTTCTCTCTCTGCATCTCTCCATCCTGCTCCCTCTTTTTGCTCTCTTCCTTTCTCTCTCTCTATCATCCTCTTTCTCTCTCTCTATTTGACTCCCCCTTTCTCTCCCTTTACCGTTCTCTTGCTCTGCCCCACTCTCTATCTTCCCAAATGTCCTTCTCCTCCCTCTCTCTATTTATCTGTCTCTCCCCTATTTATCTCTCACTCTCTCTAACCCCCCTCTCTCTCCTTCTCTCTATTTTTCTCTCCCCTCTCTCTCCCTCTCTTTCTTTCTCTATTTCTCTCCCCCTCCCTCTCTCTCTCTCTCTCTCCGCTCTCTTACTCTCTCCCTCCTCTCTCCCTCTCTCTCACTCACTCTCTCTATTTCTCTCCCCCTATAAGCACCCCCTATCTCTCTTTCTCTACCACCCTCTCGCTCCTCCTTTTCTCTCACAACTTTCTCTCCCCCTCTTCCTGCCCCTCCCCCTCTCCCCATCTCCTCCCTCTCTCTTTATCCCCCTCTCTCTCTCTCTCTCTCTCTCTCTCTCTCTCTCTCTCTCTCTCTCTCTCAGAATAAGGAGGGTAACAGCCAGGCCGTGGAACAGGGCGCCCCCGTAGCAGAGGAAGAGGTAATGCTAAACATTAGCGTTGCCATTAACAACACAATCAGCGCATCAAAATCGTCCCTCGGACGCATAATTTAGACGGCATTTGATTAATTTACTCATCTTCTCTGCACCACTTATGTTGCTTTTCTTTAAATGTAATTGCCCTAGTGTACACCGAGTGTTTGGATTACAATTATAGACATTTTAATCAGTTCCATCGGTATCTGGGGACATTGTTTCCATAAAGAGAGTGTAGGGAAATGTGGAGAGAACAGATTTATGGAACTTCTGGAACAGATTTATTCCAGAAGAAAGGTGTTTCTTCAGCGTAATGGTTTGTTTACCAACAGTCATCTGTCAGCCATCTTTGGTGACACACAGGATTTAGCAATTAGCTTTGATTGGTCGAAATTTGTAGCAGGTGACATCACTAGCAATTACGTATTCTCTGTTTGGCTGAAATTGGTTGCATCACCTGACTGAAAACACTTACCATACAATGTGTGGCAAGTGACACTTCACAACCACAAATAGCAATCACTTGGTCTGTGGGTTGGCTGAGTTGAGGATGGGTGCTGATGTGGTTCTTAATTCCTTTTCAATAGCCTAAAACCTTAATGTTTACAAGACAGGACACACAAGCAACAAACACACTCACAGACAACCGACCCCATGCCCAGGATGTCCGCTAAAAGAAAATAAACAATTATTTATCCATAAATGAATAACTAAATTAACACATTAGCACGAACAAACAAGCAACCAAATTGGACTTTTTGTGAGTTCTGCCCCCAAAGCCTTATTATGACCATGACGGCAGGCAGCATCGGTACAGCAGCACTGTACATTACCTAGCAGTGTTCTGCTTATCCTGATGTGTGGTTTTCGTGTTGGTTCCTGCAGCGAGGGCGTATCCTGGTGTCGCTGTGCTACAACACGGAGAAGAGCTGTCTCCTGGTGGGCATCATACGCTGTGCCCACCTGGCAGCCATGGACTCCAACGGCTACTCAGACCCCTTCGTCAAGATGTGAGTACTGCAGCACAGCATGGACACTGGGCTTGACACCCCTGCTCAGAAGGTTGTGGGTTGGATCCCCTATGTCCAGAGCCTACCTTGGTAACCTTGGTATCCTTGAGCAAGATGCTTACTGGTTGGGCTAGAGACTAGTGACACAGTATGGTAATGGTGTTTGACATTCCTGCCTAGAAGGTTTTGGGTTTGATCCCCTGTGTCTTACCATGTCTACCAATTTTCATCCCTTTTATCCATCCATCGTCCGTGTTTGTGCGTTGCGTTATTATCTGTGTTTTAAAGGGCTACTAGAGAAAATATCAACCCGTTCAAATGTCAACAAAGAGTCTTTCATCTTGAATTGAAGTCCCCTACCTGTATGTATACTTGCACAAGATCCCTGATCCTTAAGGTCAACTCGAGGAGTCATGCTATTTACTAAAGAGTAAGCTGCAAACTTTGGCCTGTGGAGAGGACGAGTGAGGGAGAATACCAAACAGCTCATGAAATTCCAAAGGAGAAAATATCGGTTCACGGGATCAAATTGAAAGGTTGCATAGTTTAAGCAATTATAACCTCAAGCGCTTTTATTTACTCTGTCTAATCAAATCCCAAATTCAATTGAACGTTTCAAAAGGGTCGCCTGCGTACATCGATCTTTGTAAGACTCAAAAAGTATTGATAAATCAACCATAAGGAGTGTGTTCCTATTTGTAATTGATTGCATCAAGCTAATGAAGCATGATTAACGATGCAGACCCTCATCGTTGGGTGAGCAGACAGAGGAGACAGAGGAGGGGTGAAGAATACTGACGATAGAGGTATAGCTTGGTACGAACTGGACACACCGGGTAGCCGAGCAGTGCTCATTATTAAACAATGCAGGGAATGAGTAAATGTTTCTCTGTGAACTGCAAAGTTAAGATGCAGAGACGTATTTCTATATTCGTCTTGACTTGAATTCATAGTAGCAGAGACGGTGAGCTACAAGACGCACATCTTAGAGAGTGGTTGCTCTTTTGCTTTTAGCTCTCTCTCTCTCTCTCTCTCTCTCTCTCTCTCTCTCTCTCTCTCTCTCTCTCTCTCTCTCTCTCTCTCTATCTATCTCTTCTCTCTCATGGGGATTGAGATTGTGTGCTGTGCATCCTTGTTTTAGACTATTGTTTTAAGAACATGGCATAGACCATTGTATTATAAAGACAAGGAATCAACTATTGTATTATAGAACAAAGTGTAGACCATATTATATTATCAGGACAAAGTGTAGACCATATTGTATTATAGGACAAAGTGTAGACCATATTGTATTATAGGACAAAGTGTAGACCATTGTATTATGAAGACAAAGTGTAGACCATATTGTATTATAAGGACACGGTATAAGACCATTGTATTATAAAGATAAGGTATAGACAATTGTTTTAGAAGAAGGCACTGAAGGCCCTTGTCTTATAAGAGAACAGGATTGTCTGCAATATATTTTATTATAGTTAGTTTTATGCTCCATGCACTGAACCACCCATTGGCACTGACTTGTCAGAGCCCACTATTGGCTCCTGGCGTTCTGTTTCTAATTACAATTATTTCGTTTTTTATTATCATCTTCATCCCAAGCAGTCTTTCATCTGGTGCATTGTGTCCTAAACTAGATTTATGTTTGTTTATTTGTCCGAGTCATCCAGCCGTCTTATTCTTATCGGTGCCGTCACTGCCTCAGTGGTTCGGATCCCTTCCGTTTGTTCTGGACCAGTGTGTGTGTGTGTGGCAGTGTGTATCTACTTTATCTGTTGCTTCCAGAATGTCCCCCATGTTTACTTTCCCCTCTGTTTTTCAAGAGGAGAGAACTAGCGAGGAGAGCCCTGTGATTAAGCTAGCTTGACTGAAGTATTCCAGTATTTTCATCATTAATGAAAATCCTTCGATGCAGTAGCTAATGTTTAATGGGGAGCCTTTGACATTAAGTGTTAATGTCTTAGCTAATGTTTGAAAATGGATCATGTTGTTTTGAAGTAATCTACAGTGAGTTATACGGTATGCACACCATTGCACACCACCGCTCCGAACACATATTAGTGGCCTTTTACTTAGTTAGCTGTTTGGACCAATTTGCTGTCACGTGCCACTTACTTAAGTATTTACAAATCCATTAACTTCAACATGGTAAATGTATGAAATTTCTTATATATACTGTCTATATATATATATAAAGTATATATATATTTATGAATTGGGTGTTTGGCTGATACCTGAAGGCAATACTTTGCTTCATTGCTTCACCTCTTTGGAGCCTAATTCTGTTATTGTGTTTGAATTTTAATGGTTAATTTAAAAAATGCATAGAGCCCCAAACCCATCATGGTTTGATTAAAAGGGAGCGGGCGAGCTATTCCATCCAGAGTTTCCAAACCAGATCAATCCCTCACCATAGAGTATCACATAATGTCCTTCTTGAAACACTGACTGCAATACTAAAGCATTCTTTATTTTTTTTTCTACTCAAACCAAATCCCAAAAGTAGACTCCTGAGTGGAACTGCGATGGATTTTCTTCTCACTTTTTTATCCATGTCCTCATCTAAAATGAGTTTGTTAGGTCTCCTCTCTGCCGCCTCTGGGATCAGTAAGAGCATTTGTTCACATGGCTCCTATCTTGCTAAACGTT
>NC_140273.1:7865479-7872979 GCF_964030765.1 Micromesistius poutassou | reverse complement strand
GAGAGAGACTGGGTTGCACAAGTTACCATGAAAGCCAAAATTCCTTTGATCTGCTCATGAAATAATAACGTGTTCTTCATATGGAGGCTCCAAAGTCTTCTCTGCTCAGCGCTGCAGTAGTTAGCCCTTAGCTGTCTTATTGCACTAACCCCTCCCCCATCCGTGGCCGGGTGTCGCTAGTAGGTACATGTTTACTGAGGCGTGAAATCATGCTGGAGCGTTCAGAATGCAGTAGACAGTACCTTTACCTGTATTGATCTGTCTGGAGGACGGGGACTACCTCCTCCTCCTCCACCGCCTCCCCTTGCGCCTGATGGTTATGTAATAGCTACCTGGTGGCTCTTCTCCTCCTCCTCCTCCTCCTCCTCTCCCTCTTTCTGGTTATGTAATAGCTACCTGGTCGCTCCTCCTCCTCCTCCTCCACCCCTTTCCCTTCCCCTCCACCTCTTCCTCCTCCTCCCCTCCTCCTCCTCCTCCTCCTCCTGGTTGCTTAATAGCTGCCTGGTGGCTCCTCCTCCACCTCCTCCCCCTCCTCCTCTTCCTCCTCCTCCTCCTCCTGGTTGTGTCATAACTACCTGGTTTCTCCTCCTCCTCCTCCTCCTCCTGGTTGTGTCATAGCTACCTGGTTTCACCTCTTCCTCCTCCTCCTCCTCCTGGTTGTGTCATAGCTACCTGGTGGCTCCTCCTCCTCCTCCTCCTCCTCCTCCTGGTGTAATAGCTACCTGGTGGCTCCTCCTCCTGCTCCTCATGTTTGTGTAATAGCTCCTCCTCTCCTCTCGTTCCCCTCTAGCATCCTGGCTCCTGACATGGGCAAGAAATCCAAGTACAAGACCACCGTCAAGAAGAAGACCCTCAACCCTGAGTTCAACGAGGTAGGAGACCACGCAGTACACACCAACACACAATAACAAACAACACACTACACAACCACACACAACACGGTACAGGGCAACACACTCTACACAACAACAAACACAACACAACAAACACACACAACACACACAACACACACAACATGACAACACACAATACACGACACACACCACACAAACACACACTATGCAACCACACACAACATGGTACACAACAACAAATAACAGCACACAACACGGCATGCACCAACACACACAGCACACTTCAGAACACCTTGCACGATACAACAAACAACAAACTATCAGTAGCTATGACAATAACACGAAGAACATTACAGAACACCACTCACTACACAAGAACACACAACGCACTACGGATCAACGCACACTACGCAACAACACACAAAACGGAACGGAACAACACAAACTGCACCGCAATGCAAATCAGAACAACACAACATGCCACATCACAGAACACCACATAAGTACACATTCCAGCACACCGCCCAATGACACAACTCCCTACGGCTCACACATCAGGGCCACACAACACACACTTTACAAACCCAGGGTTTTTCCACCAATGACAACACAGCGTCTGACCTCAGAGGGTCGCTTAGCGAATGAACTAATCGTTGTCATTGACCTTTGAATAAAAGCGTGGCCAGAGGAGGATACGAATCCATATGACAAAGTCGATACACAAGCATCTTACTGGGGCAAAGCTAATCGATAGGCGTTTCTAGTTTGTAGATGTAAGAGTACAGTATAGTGCAGAACATTACAGTACATTTACATTTGAGTGTATGAGGTCAGAATCTATCCAACACAGGTATCTTGACAGGCTGCACGGCAGGTAACCTGAACACACTGGTCAGCCTTGAAGAAAGCTTCAACAATGAGCAAATGGTTAAATAAATACATGATTACTTCACATTTTGTTATTGAGTACTATCAACCTGTGCAGTAATTATTAGAAAATGATTTTCCATGAAATCCATTGCAAACTCACTCATCGATTTCCTACTATTCCTACACGATTGAGTGGGTGGAGTCTATTTTACCTCCTTGCTATGTAGAGGGTGACCATTTAGCCAACACTCACGTGGCCGAGCCAGGCCATTCACATTACGGTGACCTTGCAGCTGAATGGACCTACAGTGTGTCAGACCTCGAGGAAGTACAAACTACTCAAAACAGAGAGGGTAGGGCTGGGATTCAGACCACACCCCTACAATACATAGACCGTTAATAAGCAGACTTTTAGATGAATATTAAAATACTTTTAGAATTTTTTCCGGAAAGATATTTGATAGGTGTGTAGTGACTACATCCCTCTGTTATAGATCCTGTTGTCCATCACTTTAACCAACACAGTCAAAAAACATTGACACCCAAAGATAGAATGTTGGCCCAAGTCACGTTGACGGGAAAATAAACTTCATCCCACCGCTGCCAACGGGTACGGCCCACCGGCCCCGTGCTGAGGTTCATGGGGTTCGGTGTTTCTTGGGGCAGTGTGCAATTCATATCAATTCAATTAAATTGTACTTGTCTAGCCCTTAATCACAGGTATGGTCTCGAAGGGCTTAACGGGCCATCAATTTATGACACCCCCTAACCCTAACCCCCCAGAGGGCAAGAAAAAACTCCTGTAATTAGCAAGGAAGAAATCTTGAGAAGGAACGCAGAGTAGGGGGATTCCTCCTTCCAGGGATGGTTAGGCCTGCAATGGGTGCAATCATTGACATACATACAGGCAAAACACTTTAAATAATTTAGTTTCTAAAAGTAATGTCTATGGTGATGGGGTGCTGGCCAGTTTACTGTATGAGAGTCCAGGCATTCAGTTGTAGTTACTGTGATGTGCAAGGCATCCAGTCGTAGTCACCAGCAACACGATAGAACAGACAGAATGATGAATTAGATACAATCGATACAATCAGAAACAGAAACATTCACATGAGCATCTTAACATGCCATAAATGTATCAATTTATTATGATGCTCCACAATTCTGCCATACCTTTTGACCTTCCCGAGGGCGTGTGTTTGGGAAGCTGTATCTCAGCCTGCATCCTGAATGCAGTTTCTGTTCTCGTGTTCTTATCTTGACGTTTGTCCCCTATGCCCACGCCGTCCGTCTGTCCAGGAGTTCTCCTACGATGTTTCCCTGGACCACCTGGCCAAGAAGACGTTGGAGATCTCTGTGTGGGACTACGACCTGGGCATGAGCAACGACTTCATAGGTCAGGACTCGGGGTCACCATGGCAACAGGGGGGTTGGTTTCCAGGGACAGGAGAGGAAGTAGAAGAAGAACAGGATGTTGGTTCTGATTGGTCACTCGGTGGGAGTGACGAACTGTCTCTCCTGTCTGGGAGATAATATAACTCAACTTATATTTATCTACCCAACCATGCAGTACCTAATTAGGAAGCAGGAAGTCAGGCATCATGGTTATATCTAGCGTCATTTAAATTGTGGTTTCCAAACTGTGGGTCGCGAGTCGCGACCTATAAGAGGGTCACAGCAGTCGCCCATGTGGATCATGAGCTGGCCACAATATTTTTCTTTAGAAAAAGGTAATCTAAGCTTATCTGTTCACTTTCAAACAGACACATTGCTCGAAGATTTCTGAACAATATAAATCAAATGACATCACTTTTTTGGACATTGCCATGTAATCGCTAATTTAGCTCTGCAACATCTTTGGCAGGTCCTGAGGCCCATATAATCTTCATATTAGGTCAGGACATGAACCCATAATGACAGGGAACCCCTGATTCAGCTGAAACTTTTATCCAAAGCAGCGTAGAATTATGTTGGTTTTAAACCGCTAAAAGGATGTTTCGATATTTTTACATTTTCTTCAAATGGATGCCTAATAACTGTTCTGTGGGTGAGTGATGCTCAGTGGGCTACTTTGGTGCCTGAAGTGAGGTACTGATGAGTGAAAACTGAGCAGCAGAAATTATGGAAGAAATATATTTGAAAGTGTTATTGAAGGTCCCATGGCATGCTATTTTATGGATGCTTTAATATAGGTGTTAGTGGGCCCCTAATACAGTACTTTAAGACGTTCAAGAAATTCAGCCTTGGTGCAGAGTTACAGCCACTACGAGCCAGTCCCACAATGAGCACTCCACAAACGCGCCGTTTCTGTGTCTGTCCCTTTAAATGCTAATGAGGAGGAGAGAGGCGAGTCCAGGTGGAGGGTGGGGGTGTGGCCCTGAGCCAGAGTCCTTGAGCTCTATATCTATAATATCATATTATATTTAGATATCTATATAATATAATATATATTATCATGGTCAAAAGCTGTTTGCGCCTCCGGATGATATTATGAATCTCAAACGACTGTGTCGGGTTCTCAGACGCCTCTGGTTCTTCCACTTCCACTTTTATGCAAGCTTGCGTTATTGTGTTGCGTGTTATTCTCCATAACACCAACAGCAGAACGGTTATCCAAATAACAAAGAACACTTGCGTTACAGTGTGTGTATTCACACACACACACACACACACACACACACACACACACACACACACACGTGGCGCTCGCACGGTCATAGCTCATTGTCTCATTGGCGGGCCAAATTCTCTGGGCGGGCCAAACAGAGAAAGGGGAGGTATGACGTCATAACCGACCTAGCCAAATCGAAGCGTTTCAGCTATCCTTTTTTCAAAGACGGAGTAAGATAGCTACTTCTCGGTTTACACCTAATGCAATTTTTAGCTACTGGGAGACCATAGGGAGGCTAGGGGAACTCAACTTAATGTTAGAAAACCTCATAAAGTGAAATTTTCATGCCATGGGACCTTTAAATAAATCAAATCCTGGGTGTTAAATAAAACTTAAGGAAACGAAAAAACAACATTTGTTAAGGGTGGAGGCGACGTGATGAGAGGGAAGTGAGGGAGAGATCTGTGGCCTGGAACGGAGGGTTGCGCTTCCCTGAGGGACGCAGGGTCTGGGGGCTGCGATGCTACGTGGAGTTAGCGCTGTACGTAGACACCACATAGCGAGGGATGCTATCCAGCTGTGAACCAGCCTGCTCAGGGCATCGCGACAGAGCTGCAGGGAAGCAGGGTGGAGGGTGGTGGAAGACGGAGGGACGGGGGGGGGGGGATGGAGGGCAGGAGGAGAGGGGACCAGCAAGGGGGCTTGGGGGGGGTCAGATTATTTCCTGTGAGTGCTGGCGGTGAGCCAAACATCAAAGTGGTCCACTCCGTCTGTCTTATTTTGTCCATGTTTGTGTGATTGTGAGTGTGCATGTGAGTGTGTATGTGTGTGTGTCTGTGTGTATGTATGTATGAAAGTATGTTTCTGTGTGTGTGTGTGTGTGTGTGTGTGTGTGTGTGTGTGTGTGTGTGTGTGTGTGTGTTTGTGTGGGCGTGTGTATGTGTGTTGTGCATGCACATGTGCATGCATGTGTGTATATGTAGGTCTGCATTGATTGTCTTTTCCTTGCAATAGTCTGTTGCAGTTTTTCTGTGTGCATGCACTCCTGTGTGTGTGTGTGTGTGTGTGTGTGTGTGTGTGTGTGTGTGTGTGTGTGTGTGTGTGTGTGTGTGTGTGTGTGTGTGTGTGTGTGATAGTGTGTGTGCCTCTATACATGTGTGTGCAGGGGTGCGATTCGATGTGAGTGTGTGTGTGTGTGTGTGTGTGTGTGTGTGTGTGTGTGTGTGTGTGTGTGTGTGTGTGTGTGTGTGTGTGTGTGTGTGTGGTAACACAGGGGCTGTGCACAGAGAGATAAGTACAGTGGGTTATTAATGCTTCAGGGTAAAAGTCCAGTGATATACATGGTCCCACTCTGACCACGCACAGACACTCCACGGTTCAGACGCTGCTACCACCTGGCAGGATGTCCTAGGATGACTCAAAGAGAGAGCAGAGGAGACTGAACAGAGCTGGGAGGAGGACTGGGAGCAGCAGGAGGATGAGGAGGAGGAGGAGGAGGAGGAGGAGGAGGAGGAGGAGGAGGAGGAGGAAGTATAAGAGGAGGAGGAGGATGATAATTGGGCATTGATATGATGATTAGAGTTCCTGCCGAGACCATCAGAGAAGAGAGAGAGAGACAGAAACAGAAGTATATACATAGAAAGAGGGAGAAAAAAGCTGCTCTAAATATATCTTCTGGCGGTAGTGTCTCTTCAATGACCTTGTGGAGCTGACAGAAGCTGTACAGAAGTAGAAAAGGAGCACACACTTTTTTTGCAAAGAAAGATGAATGAGTTTAATCAACATTTTTGTCAACCCTGCTGCGTGAAACTCTACCCGAGAAAATTTACCCGAGATTTTAGTCATGTTGGCCGACGAGATGTCTGACTCTGCTTTGTTGAGCCGCATGACTGCGTACACAAATACTCCATGAACACAGCTAGTTTGACAGAAGCAGTTGAACAAGAAAAGAATAGAAAAACAATGCGCTGTGTGAGGCGATGGCTCGAGCTCGAGCTTTATGCGTCATGCTTTGCATAAAGAAATGAATAAAGGGAGATAGAGAGAGAGAGAGAGAGAGAGAGAGAGAGAGAGGGACAGAGGGAGAAAGATTGGAGAGAGAGAGAGAGACAAAACCGTATGTGTTTATGTTGGAAATGACAAACACGTGATGTGTGTTTGCAGACACGTGGATGTTTTTACGTGTGTGTGTGTGTGTGTGTGTGTGTGTGCGTGGTCATTACCCCCACTCCCTTCCCCCTCCCATTGTGACAAACGCTGACTGCTTTTTGGTTCACAGAATCCAGGAACACTATTGATTTTGACACACATACACAGTGTGTGTGTGTGTGTGTGTGTGTGTGTGTGTGTGTGTGTGTGCGTGTGTGTCTGTGGGTGGATGGATGGATGAGTGCCGGGGGATCGACCCGAGGAGCTATCGACTGAACGTGGTTAGCCTCTCCAAACCAACATGTCTGCTGAGAGAGAGAGAGACATGGAGATACAGAGAGAGAGGGAGGAGAGAGAGACATGGAGATACAGAGCGAGAAGGAGGAGAGAGAGTCATGGGGATACAGAGAGAGAGAGGGAGGAGAGAGAGACATGGGGATACAGAGAGAGAGGGAGGAGAGAGAGACATGGGGATACAGAGAGAGAGGGAGGAGAGAGACATGGAGATACAGAGAGAGAGGGTGGAGCGAGAGACATGGAGATACAGAGCGAGAAGGAGGAGAGAGAGACATGGAGATACAGAGCGAGAAGGAGGAGAGAGAGTCATGGAGTTACAGAAAGAGGAAAGGAAAGGGATAGACAGAGAGAGAGAGAAAGATAGACAGACCGATAGAAAAAGAGAGCGAGCGAAACGGAGAGAGAGCTAGACAGACTGAGATAGAGAGAGAGAGACAATAAGAGAGGAGAGGGACAGCGAAAGAGAAGGGAGAGGGACCAACAGTAAACAGTAAAGGAGAAAGGCAGACAGAGAGAGAGAGAAAGAGAGAGCTGTGCGGGTGGAGGATGGTGGAGAGGGGTTTTGATATTGAGTGCAGTGCTGGTTACACAGCCCCGCCCCCCGCCCCCCCCCCCCCCGCCCCCACCCAGCGACAGGTTCTGTGGGTGTGTTTGATGCTCGCTCACGTTGAGACCCAGATTATAGAGCGTGAGCAGGGGTCCCTGGGGGCCAGCTCTCTC
>NC_140273.1:7677979-7860479 GCF_964030765.1 Micromesistius poutassou | reverse complement strand
AAAGAGCAACTCGGAGCATGATGAATGCAGACCATTTCCTGAGTGTGGTTGCTAATGTTAGCTTTGAATCGGAAGACAAATATGTGTACACAAAACCAACAAGTCCAGCTGCAACGTATGATGACATCAAATGAGACCCTGTTTGTTAAACGATGGCAACAGATAAAAAACTAACAAGCATGCAAAGACTATGACAACAGCTCCACTCATTCGGCACCGGTTTCTTTCTTGGAAGTGATTGTGTGAACTTTTCTTTATTTCCAGTATTTTTCTTGTGTTGGCTGAAGCTACGTCTTGAACCTGTGAACAGATCTATTTTAAAACCTACACTCTATGTAACACTCTGGAAGGAGGCCAGGGTCGGTCATGCTTATGCAAACTGGTGGAGAGTTTCTTGAAACCCATGTTGCGTATTAACAGCGCCATGTTGAAATGTCAGGGCCAACTCTGAATATTTGAGTCTGTGGTTGTTGTGGTGATTCCTAGAACAACGTGGGGTTGGTCTACAGTATGGAAGCTCACCTTCCATCCCACCTTGACCTTCACCCGCTGGACCCAGATGTAGCTCTCACTCCCCCTACCGTCTATAAGACAGCGGCAACGGCCGTAGACAAACAGCTGTTGGTTTGTGTTTTCTACAAAACGCAAACGCATTGGAAATATCCAGATGCGCTAGATGTAAAAATTGAATCATGCCTTAAAGTAATTTTACTTTCTACTTTATATCTTGGTTGAATCGACACTTTGTACTTTCAAACCTCCAAACTCCCAGCTCTGCGACCCTGCGGCCTTTCGGCTGCTTTGGCACCATAACACTCTGTGGTGCGGATGCAGAGGAGGCCGGGGAGGATGTCTTTGAACTTGTTTCAGCCAAGGGCGAGATATTGGAGATATGGTTCTGCAATGCAAACCGCAGCCTAAATTATTTAATTAGGTTGGCTTGGGTCTTTTTGGCTAATGTGTCCCGTCAGTACCTAAGGTTGCCATGGTTTCGATCCCGAAGTTTTTCTGTTTGTGTTTGAATTGCATCGTTTTGTGGGTGTTTTATTTCAGATTTCAGATGGCAGTATGAACATCACGGGTCACGGAAAAGCCCTCATGGTAGGGGAAACGCAGGAGAAGCTTTCCACATGGACTTTGGGTTTGTACATGTGGTGGTTTCAACCTAATGAGCTTCTCGTGTGTGCCCCCTGCTGTGTGTGTCTGTGTGTGCGTGTGTGAGCGAGAAAGGTCACACACTCCTTTGCAGAGTGACAAAGTGTAGGTGATGATTGGATAGGCCGAACTAAATAACTATATCCTTTTAACACCTCTACATCTTGAGCCAAACGTATATATTCATTTAAATTCAACCTTGAGTTGAGGTTATAGGTTATGGGTCTGGGTTTGATACCCACTTAGGGTTCACCAGAAGTGGGCTATCTTACTACAAAACGACCCCCCAGACCACAGCAGTGATATATATACTCACACTAAACGTTGACATTCATGTATGAAGTTGAGATGCTTGGTTCTGGTTCATACCAGATACTCCTGGAAGGGAATCCACTGTAACAACATTTGAACTGATCAACGATCGTAGCTTATGTGTCCTTGGAAGAAAGGCTTATTTTCTTATGAGAACAATCTTTAAATCTTGTTGACCTGAGTTTGTATTTACTTGAATGTTTGATAATTTTATGTTCAACTTAATTTGCTCATGGAACAATCTATGTAGAGTTAGAGCTGCATGTTTTGTACTGAAATTCTATCAGCTATTAGCTAATTCAATGCTCACCTAATCTTGACTGAATGATGAATTGTTTGGTTTGCGTTCAATCTATTCAATCTGATTCCATTACGTCTATGTGAACAAGACAACACCAGGGTCTGTTTGCTCTGCTTTGCCAAGTGTGTTATTGCAAAAACGATTACTGTCATAGAAGCCGACATTTATCTTGAGTAACATTTGATGGGAACGGGAGGAGGAGAGAGGCAATGCGATAAAGAATTCACCAAGGGCATCCCTGTGTATCTCTCACAACCGTCACTGTTGTCCGACTGTCACTGTTGATCCTGTCGTATGGGTGCCATCTTGTGGTGGATATGTGTAATTACTTTGCAAAATAAATTGCAGTCGTTTCAGTGGCGTTTTATGACACACACAAACATGCACACGCACACGCTGACACGAATTACACAAGTCGGTTTCCACAACAAAAGAAAGTGTGACTTCATTGGAAATTACCTTGTTGTATACCCAGTGTTCTATTCAATGGCCCTTTTAAAGATAAGAGTCGAAGCACTGGTCTCTATCCCTTTATCCCTTTCTAGATCTCCCTCCCACACACATGACCCACTCTTTGCTCTCTTTCGGTCTCTAGTATTCTGTTTCTCTCTCCCCCTCTCTCTCACACACTTTCCATCCCCCTACCCCATCTCCTCTTTTTCTCTCTCTCTCTCCTCTCTTCCCCTCTCTTCTCTTTCTCTCTCTACTCCCTCCACCCTTTTCTCCCTCCTCTGTCCTCCTCCTCTCTCCCCCCCCCCCCCCTCCCACTCTCTACCCCAGAGAGGTAGGGTCACTCCATATCAGCAGGACGATGCCCCCCATCTCCCCCCTCTCCATCTCGCTCCCCCCCATCTCCCCCCTCTCCATCTCTCTCCCCCCTCTCCATCTCTCTCCCCCCCATCTCCCCCCTCTCCCTGCCTCCCCTCCCCCCTCAGGGCTGGGTCACCCTCCCCATGAGCGGCATGTCGGCCTTATCATTCCACAGCAGCAGGACGAAAGGCCGCGTGGCGGAGAAAGTGGGGAAGCTGCAGGAGTAGATGGTGGCTGTGGTGGCTCCGGCCTCCACCCCCTCCTCCGTCAGGGCCAGGAAGGCCTGGTGACGGGCCCCGTCCAGCAGCACCGGGCCCTCTGCATGGAGCCCACACAGGTTGGGCCCCTCAAAGAGCTCCGACAGGTCTGAGGTGGGGGGGGCGGGGGAGAGAGAGGCGGGGGTGAGGATAGGGGGTGGAGGTAGTGGTGTGTGGAGGTTGTGTAAGGAGATGTGATGGATGTGGATATATGTGTGTGTGGGGAGGGGGGTGTGTAAGTGTGGGTGTGTGGTTGTGTGTGGATGTTTTTGGATAGTGGGGGAGAGAGGTGAGGAGGTAGAGGGGTAGTATGTAGGAATGGTCTATGGAGGTTGTATAAGGGTGGGGGGGTAGGTGTGTAGAGATGATTGTGTGTTATTGTGCAAGGTAGGTGTGTGGATGTATGAGTGTGTGTTAGTGTGCAGGCTGACTGTGTAGGCATTTGGACATATGAATGTTAGTGTGCGGGTTGGATGTGTGTAGGTATGTGTACGTATGAGTGTGTGTAAGAGTATGGATATTCTTTTGTTTTCCAGTGTTGGGGGATGGTAAAAAAGGGATTGAACAAAAAACATGACATACTTCACAGAAGAGAGTCGGTTGGAGTGTGAGTATGATGTGTGTGTGTGCGTGTGTACACACACACACACACACACACACACACGTAACACACATATGCAGCACACACACACACACACATACATACACATGCAACAAGCAGATATGCAGCACACACACACACATACGTACATATACATGCGACAGGCACATATGCAGCACATATGCAGAGATGTATAATAACAAAGTAGAACTACTTCACTACTGTACTTAAATGTACTAAAATGCTGTATCTGTACTTTACTGGAGTATTATTTTTCCAATACATTTTTCATGTGCTTAATCGTTACTCGTTACAATTATAAAAATGTTATCCCATTGATTTCTGTTGGAAGACTCATTGCTCGTTGGCCGGAAACGGAAAGGGGGCTGTTTACGTTTGGTTGAAGTCTTTTCGTTCGGTTCTCCGTCTCAACAGTAGAGAAGCTAACGGCTGCGGCCTACGGGAAGGCGTGGCTGGACAACCAGCCCTGCCCAGAAAGCTCCAGCCCCGCCCACAATACTATTTTAGCATACCTGTTCCGGTTGCAGTTGAGAAGAAGGAAAGTCCAGATTCATGTCGGTGAGTGTTGAATGTCAAAGCCTCATTAACATGAGGAGTGAAATAAGTTTTATTGCAGATAATTTTTGTTATGAAGCTATAAACCTTCAGTTTATATGATTTTTTGAATCACTACCATGAACAAATAATGACAATACAAGAATAAAGAAAAACACATTACACCAACGGTTTGACTCACAAATGTAATCAAACATGCATTTGTGAGTAAACTGAATTTGGCATTTGTAGTTCCCAAGCTGTGGTGCCAAATGATTGACACACAAGGGGTTTCCCATAGAGATTTGAAGGGGTTTGTTATGTCGACGTTGACAATCCACAACGTGCTCTTCTATCAGCAAGAGTCACTTAAATTCAAGACTTTGTGACATTTGAAACGCTTGGAAATGTAAGTTACTTCGATTTTTGATATTGCATTCTAGTTATCAGGTGATTTTGAATAACATTGTTAGGTTTCATGAAATACATCTCAACTGAAGTGTTTTTATGTTAGAAACTGCTTTTGCTAAGTCAGTTAGTGCTAGAATCTCAAGGACGGTGTGGTTGGGCTTTAGCCAAATAACAGTTGTTGCGGCTTCCAAACACAAACCTTTTAGCCGCTGAGAGTTTATGAGGTTTGGGTCCTCAGGTACGTAGATTTGTGACGCGCTATAGTAGATTATGATAAAGATACGCTGAGATCCAAATATGCTTAGGTGCATTTATTGTAACAAAACAGCACAGAGCTATCACAGCGCAGCAAGGATGGATAAACGTGAAAATGAGACTGGCGGATTAAACAGGAAACGAGGGTGATAAATGAATGAATGAGTAGCGGTAGCGGTCAACAAAAATTACGGCTACTCCCAACCCTGACTCTCTCTCTCTCTCTCATCTGCGTCACCGGTGAGTGCCCACCTTTACACACACACACTTCCGCACGCACACACGCCCACTCCCAGGTGAACCACCCCCTCTGCAACACACACACACTCTAACACACCGTGCTGCTCATCTTCAGCCTGTATGTCTCTTACACACCAGCCCCTAATTATTAGGTCCCACATAATAATTCACATTTCAAAACACAATAGGAGACATAATATCATCATAATCATCATATCAATTTCAACGATAATGCAAAAATGTCTAATAAATTCCTCAAGTCCATGAAAAGTCATTACAACGAATATTCCTTCTTCTGGTCGTCATGACCGATTAGTGCAAAGTCCATCTGACGTCCGAAAACACAAAGTCCATATAGAGGTCAGCAACGTCCTCATGCTGCCTCCTCCTTCTCCAGCAACAAACACACCTTGGATATGGGTCTGTCCAAGCAACTGGTTCTTGTCTTAATCCGAATTTGACGCACAAATCCCTTGCGATCTGGAAAAGTTTGCAAGACACGTCCCATAATCCAAGAATTACGAGGTGCAGTACTGTCCATTAGCAAAACTAGATCTCCTGCGACAAGGTTTCTCTGGACTCCAGTCCATCTCTGTCGTTCCTGTAACAGAGGCAGGTACTCCTTTGTCCAGCGCTTCCAGAACAGATCAGATATGTACTGGACTTGTCTCCATCTTCTCTGTGCGTACAGGTCTGCTGCTTGGAACTCTCCAGGTGGTAATGAAGGCTGGTTTTTAAGCAGTAACAGATGGTTCGGCGTCAGTGCTTCCAGGTCGTTAGGATCTGTGGAGGCCTTGGTGATGGGCCTGCTGTTAATAATGGCTTCCACTTCGCAAAGAACTGTGTGGAGTCCCTCCTCATCCAAGCGTTGTACTTTGAGAGTGGAGTTCAGGACTTTCCTCACCGATCTAATAAGCCTTTCCCACACTCCTCCATGATGTGATCCAGCAGGGGGGTTGAACGTCCACTTAATGCCCTTTTGAAGTAACACATCATGCACCTGTGCCTGGTTCCACTGCGCAATCGTTGTTTTTAGCTCACGTTCTGCACCCACAAAATTTGTCCCATTATCAGAGCGCAGCTCGCGGACCTGTCCTCTTCTGGCTATAAAACGCCTTAGTGCATTTATGAAGGAGTCAGTGTCCAGAGAAGGTGCCACCTCGATGTGAATAGCTCTCAATACAAGACAGGTAAATAGGACACCATACCTCTTCACTGTACTCCTCCTGCTCCTCACTTCGATGGGTCCAAAATAATCAACCCCTACACATGTGAATGGAGGTTCATCAGGCTTGAGTCGGTCTGTGGGCAAGTCTGCCATCTGCTGGCAAACTGGAGTGGCATTAAGTCTTCTGCAGATGGTGCACTTGGACAGAACTCTCCTAATGGCAGTACTTGCTCCTGTCATCCAGTATTTCTCCCTGAGCTTGGACAACATGTGGTTGCGGCCGCTGTGTCCTACCTCTTGATGTATATTTCTCAGCAGCAGGGTAGAAATATGAAGGTCTTTTGCCAGAATGATAGGATGCTTAGACTCCAAAGGCAGTGCTGCTTTGCTAAGCCGTCCTCCCACACGCAAGACTCCATCCTCCAGCCTTGGACACAATTTGTGCAGGTGACTATTTTTCTTGACATTTTGTCCCTTTTCCAGACACGAGAGCTCCTCAAAAAACTTTCTCTTCTGGCAAAACTGAATTATGGCCAGCTCAGCCTTGTCAATGTCCTCCACTGTAGGAGCTCCCAGAACAGCTGCACCTTTAAATGTGCACCTTTCCTGCTCCATCATTCTCTGTTGCTGCATGCTCTCTTCACTCTGATTGGCTATTAGCCTTTTTCTCTTCCTGATACAGGACGACAACCATTCCTTGTATTTCAGCCACCACGCCACAGCTTTCTTTAATCGGATCCACGAGGAATAATGATGGATCAGGTGAGTAGTGGGATCCTCTTCAGCTTGTACAGCATTGACAACAGCAGTTTTCTTCACCTCTGGATCGTTCTGGGGGAGATGACTCACAGGCTCAGGGTTCACAGGCCATTCTGTTTCAGGTTGGCAAAGAAACGGAGGTCCTGTTAACCAGAGTCTGTCCTTCAGAAATGCCTCCACTTTGAGCCCTCTGGATGCTGCGTCTGCTGGATTTGAAGCTGTATCCACGTACCTCCACTGAGCGGGGTGAGATGATTTCAGGATCTCCGAAACACGATTGGCAACAAACACCTTAAATCTGGAGCTTTCGTTGTTAATGTATTTCAGCACAGAAGCACTATCAGTCCAAAACACAGATTCCTGAAGACTCATGTGTAGTTCTTTCTTCCACAGGACATCCATGCGACTGGCCATTGTTGCAGCAATCAGTTCCATTCTTGGAATTGTAACTGTCTTCAGTGGAGCAACACGAGCCTTTCCCATAATGAAAGCACTGTGCATTTGGAGGTGCTCATTCTGTAACAGCAGGTAAGTGACTGTACCATAGCCTTCCTCAGAAGCATCGCAGAAATGGTGTAGTTGCGCAGTAATAACATCTCCAAACTCCAGAGGTTTTAGACATCTGGGCAACTCAAAGTTGTCCAGTAGGTGGAGCCCTTGCACCCACTTAAACCACTCTTTGGAGACAGTCTCTGGTATGGGATCATCCCAACCAACTCCTCTTCTGCACAAATCCCTCAAGATCCTTTTTGCTGTCAGAACAAGGGGACTTAACATGCCCAGAGGGTCATAAATGGAGCTTACGGTAGAAAGGATGCCTCTGCGGTTGAGTGGTCTGTCCTTCCATACAATTTTGAATTTAAAGGTGTCTGACTTGATACACCACTCTACACCCAGCACTCTTTCAATGGGCACAAACTCCCGGTCCAGGTCCAACTGCTCCATGCCTTTAGCTCTGCGGGGCTCTGGGATGGTCTTGAGCACTTCAGATCTGTTACTGTGCCACTTGGTCAAACAGAATCCCCCTTTAGCGCACAGAGACATGAGCTCATGACAGAGGATCAGTGCCTCCTCCTCTGTTGCAACTGCCACCAAACAATCGTCCACATAAAAGCAGTGCTGCAGCTTGTCCACTGTCTCCTCCTTATGCTCATGTCCAAAATCCTCTGCACATTTCCTGAGGGAAAAGTTGGCGCAGCTAGGGGAGGATGTAGCTCCGAAAAGATGTACCTTCATCCTGTATTCACATGGTGCTTGGTTCAAGTCTCCTTGTGACCACCAGAGGAATCGCAGCAGATCAGCATCATCTGGGGGCACTTGCACCTGGTGAAACATAGCTTCTATGTCAGCCATGATGACCACAGGTTCCCTCCTGAACCTGGTCACAACTCCAATCAGTGAGCTGGTTAGATCGGGCCCTTGCAACAGCTCTTCATTCAGAGATTGTCCTTTGTAACTGGCACCACAATCAAAAACAACTCTGAGCTTTCCCTTTGTCGGGTGGTAGACACCATGGTGCGGTATGTACCAGACCCTGCCATCACTTCTTTCCAGCTCTGCATCAGGAACCTTTTCAGCATAACCTTTACCAAGTAGATCGTTAATAAAGGTGTTATACTCCCTGTAAAACACTGGATCCCTCTGGAGCCTCCTCTTCAGATGGTTTTGACGCTGTTCCACCACTTTCCTGTTATTTGGCATGCTGACGTTTGGATTTTTCAAAGGCAGGGCGACCTGGTAGTGACCATTGACATGTTTGGCTGACTTTGTGACCATGTCCATGAACCTCAGGTCTTCCCTGGACAGACCCACTTGTTCCTCCACAGCAGATTCTGGAAAGTCCATCTTAAATTGCTGTTGCCACAGTTCATCCAAATTTACAATGGACACACGGTTCACAGTTACTGGCTGCTCACAGTAATTGGCCTCTCCACCGTTTCCTGTCAGTGGTCCATTTACCGTCCAGCCCAGCGCCGTCCTTATAGCGTAGGGTCCATTGTGCTCACTGCGGATAACTTCCAGCGGTTCCATGGCTCGTGGAACATTCGTTCCAATCAGCAACTCAATTCCAGCCTCAATCTGTGGTAAGGAGATGTGTTTTAAATATGGCCACCTTGTCAGATCCTTATATGTGGGTATGTTTGCTTTGTGGACTGGCATTGACAACTGAGTATACGCTTTTGGCAACTCAATGAAGCTGTCATCTTCAAGTGCTGCCACCTCCAGCTCTGGCACAATGTAGCTACTGACCACCTTCTCCTGCCCCATGGTCCTGAGAAGAATGTTGGCTCTCTTCCCAGACAAATTGAGCTTCTGCTTCAGACTCTCAGTACAGAACACCGCAGTACTTCCCTGGTCCAAAAAGGCGTATGTGAGAATGATTTTATTGCCCTTCTTCGCCTTCACTTGGATCGGCACGATAGGAAGCTTGCAATCCATCTCACCAGCCCCTGTAAGCCCACTGGAAACCAAGGTGTCGTCCACTGTAACCTGGATGCTTCTCTCAGCTGGTTCTGCCGTTGCCACACTATCCTTATGGAGCACAGTTGGATGTCTTAGGCCACACTTCGAGCAGGAAATCTTCCTTTGGCAATTTTTGCTTATGTGTCCTATACACAGGCAGCGAAAACAAGCACCATTTTCCTTCAGGAAGTCAATTTTCTCTTTGTGTGCCATTTTTTCCAACCGCGCACACACATCCAATGTGTGTCCTCCGGTGCAGCAGGGACAGATCTTCTTGGCTGGTGGTTTTATGTATGTAGCTTTCACAGGTTGAGCTGTTCTCTCCACACGATTCACTGTGGTAGCGAAGCTGGTTCCTCTGATGCTGGAGCGAGGGGGAGGTTTGTGTTTCATTTGTTTAGTTGTTATAACAGTGTCCTGAATGTTTCCAAACACAGGGTCTGTCAAGATTTTTACCTGTTTTTCAACAAAGTTGGCAATATCCACAAACCTTGCTCTCCTATTGTACCTTTCCTGCAGGTCACATGCGTCGCACCTCCAGCGGTCTCGGAGTTTGTACGGCAGTTTTTTAATGATTTCCACCATGTTTGTGGGTGTGTCCAGATCACTTAAATACTGCACATCCTCCAAAGCGTTGCAGCATCCACGCAGAAAGAGGCCGTACTCCTGGAGGGCTTTCACATCTTCTGTTTTAATAGTGGGCCATGACAAAGCTCTCTCCATGTATGCTGCTGCCACCTTTTGCTCATTGCCATAGTGCTCTTTCAATAGAGCCTTCGCCTTCACATATCCTCTGCTCGACTCAATGTGCTGACAGCTCCTCACTAGTCCCTTTGCATGCCCTTTGGTGTATTGTTCAAGGAAGTAGAGTCTGTCACAGTTGTTACTGGTGTTTCGCTCAACTCCATTTTCAAATGCTTTAATAAACGAATGGTATTTGAGTGGGTTACCATCGAAAATGGGAATTTCCCTTTTTGGGAGTGCTGAGAGGCATTGTTGTTGCATCAAGAGTGTTGAAATTTCATTTTGTTTTCTCATTATGTCCAGCACACTGTCATTTTGTGATGCATCAGTTTGTGTAACATTGGTCACAGGATCTTCACGAGTGGTTAGATAACGTTGGAGCAGGTAAGAAGGACCTGGGAGATGTTTTATGTCAGGTAAGTGAGTGACTTTAGGCTTCACAACTGTCTGTGTGGTTTCAATTGCGTTGGATTTTAGTTTAACTGGCAGTGATGGGACAAATTCCATAACATTGATGTTAAGTTGTTGTTTTGAGCATGTCTTTTCATAGTATGAGTTCATCCCATCTGAAACCTTTGACTTTGATTTACTGCCAACACTGCTTTGTGATTTTATAACACTTAGTTTTGCCATTTCCTCAGCGATTTCATTCTCCAGTAAAAGCTGTTCTCTTCTTTTGCGTAGCTTTAACTCCTCTTCATCCAATGCATGTTTTTCCTTTAATGCCTTTTGTTTTGTTGCCAAAATTGCAAGATTTGTTTCCGTTTTTAAGCGAGCAGATGAGCGTGAAGCCAAGGATGAGGAATGATGTGAGCGTGATTTCTTGGTTGCATTTGAGATGCTGTCACAGGGCTGTAGTTCATCCTGAGGATCTTGTCCAGTGGAAACAGGTACTGGAGGGTCAGCAACAGACAAATCCTTACTTTTTTCGACAGGAATTTGTTCTGCATAATTTATTTCCTTTGTTGGTTGCTCAGAAGTATTTGTCTGTAGTGGTAATTCATTTGAGTTTTCATGCGGATTTTCCTTTATCCATTTTTCCACTTGTTCCTTGAATGCATCACTGTAATCCATAATGCTAGAAAACCACTCTTTTTGTTTTTTATGTTCATCATCAGGAAGAAGTTGCAATACTTTGTTGTGCAGGTCAGTGGCCTTTTTACACAGTGCATTCAAGTTATTCAGTTGTGAGGGGATTTCAGTTACATTTTCTTTTGATTTCATGTGCGCTTTTATTTGCGGAATAAGCTCTTTGATTTTATTAACGGCACTTTTGCGCTCATGCTGCAACCGTTCGATTTTATTTTCCATTGCTTTGGCCGTCAGTTTGATTTCCCTCTTTTCACGTTCCATGTTTGAACATTCAGCATCAGCGTTTATTTGACTCATTTTCGTTAGATTGTATTTTTGTATGAAGCAACACAATCACATTTCATTCAAGAGCGTATTCAAATCCATCCATAGACATTGCATTTAAATTCATTGACAGAGCGGATTCG
This sequence comes from Micromesistius poutassou, assembly GCF_964030765.1. Taxonomy (NCBI): domain Eukaryota; kingdom Metazoa; phylum Chordata; class Actinopteri; order Gadiformes; family Gadidae; genus Micromesistius; species Micromesistius poutassou. The sequence goes on along the minus strand of NC_140273.1, from coordinate 7,848,949 downwards.
ATCCAAGCATTTCAACAAGCAGTAGGTCTTTAGACAACATCAGCCGCCACATGCCACAAAGTCCCGACATCACAATCCTTTAAAGCACGGAGAATATGCGCCACCATCAATGCGCCAATGCAACCAGCGTATCCATTTAATACATTGTCCTCATTTGACTCAATGCATTCCAATCGAAGCGGATTCCTTAATCCACAAACATTAACAGGTTCAGGCCTACCTGTTCCCAGGTAAATGTTTGGCGTGGTGTGGCACTTAGCTGTGGCTCCTTTGTTCTCGGGCTAGTCGGTGCGGGACGACTTGGTTCTTTGATGCGGCTTGATGATTTTCATTAAACGCCTGTTTTTTGTTGACAAATGTTGCGGCTTCCAAACACAAACCTTTTAGCCGCTGAGAGTTTATGAGGTTTGGGTCCTCAGGTACGTAGATTTGTGACGCGCTATAGTAGATTATGATAAAGATACGCTGAGATCCAAATATGCTTAGGTGCATTTATTGTAACAAAACAGCACAGAGCTATCACAGCGCAGCAAGGATGGATAAACGTGAAAATGAGACTGGCGGATTAAACAGGAAACGAGGGTGATAAATGAATGAATGAGTAGCGGTAGCGGTCAACAAAAATTACGGCTACTCCCAACCCTGACTCTCTCTCTCTCTCTCATCTGCGTCACCGGTGAGTGCCCACCTTTACGCACACACACTTCCGCACGCACACACGCCCACTCCCAGGTGAACCACCCCCTCTGCAACACACACACACTCTAACACACCGTGCTGCTCATCTTCAGCCTGTATGTCTCTTACAACAGTTAAAGAGTTGTTCAAAAGTTTCAGCCATGCAACCAACTATATCATTTATTTGTTCACTTAATTTGTTATTCGTCGTTGTGCAACCAAGACTCTCGTATCGCAAGTTGTTAGGCTAGGCTAGTTAGCTAGGCTAGTTGCACGTCTTTTTTTATGCAGACTAGCCTAGTCAAGGCCTGCGGTTCGATTAATACTTTTCTATTAGATGTAGGTACCCAATGTGTTCGCGTTATCCATACAACATGCCATTTTCATGCATTTTAATTGTCCATAGATAGGCTACACCAGCGGTCCCCAACCACCAGGCCGCGGGACATTCAGATCTTCTGGAACTCCGACTGCGGAGCGCTCCGGCGGCGGAGCTAAGATCTGAATATTAGCCCCAGCTTGATGATTCGGATCTTAGATTATGTGAGGTGAAAAGTTTGGACCCCTTGGCTACACTATCCATTGGAATTGACAGTTTCTCGTCGGTGAGTTCGCCTTAGCACTACACAGGCATCATGCACTTAGCACATGATCAGACCACCAGCTCTGTCCTTGGAGTTGTAGGTCGTAGCACATTGAGACTAGTGCCGCGATCAGTCGACCGCCTATTTATTTTTGTTCTCCCGTCAAACGGCTCACTGTAATTTACCTCCGCACAAGTCTGGTTAATCTGCTATCCTCTTGGGTAGCATGGCTTTCCCCCCCCCCCCTCCCCCTCCTGTGTGTGTGTGTGTGTGTGTGTGTGTGTGTGTGTGTGTGTGTGTGTGTGTGTGTGTGTGTGTGTGTGTGTGTGTGTGTGTGTGTGTGTGTGTGTGTGTGTGTGTGTGTGTTCAAAGTAACAAACTCAAAGCCGATGCATGCGTCCAAAACTATTCGTTCAAAACCAAATAAACAACAAAAACAGTGTCCCTTATTCGCTTTAAATACTTCATTTACCGCGCCGTATTAATTACCAAGTTTTGAAAAGATAATAAGTATTTGAAGCGAATAAGTGACGCTGTTTTTTATTTTTTTAATTTGGTTTTGAAGGAATAGTTTTGGATGCATGCATCGGCTTTGAGTTTGTTTGTTACTTTGAAATCGCATACGCTTGTAACACACACGCACAAACACACATGCACGCACGTTCATTCACACACTCACGCACCCACCTACAAACTGGAGTGGCTGTCAATGCTTTTAAAAATTATGGCTACAGACAATTTCTGACAGGTTACAAATTCTCCCAATTTACTTACTATTCCTCTGTACATATTTGTTTTTTCCTGCATTTTACAGATTTGTGAGGAGTTTTTCCGTATTACAAACAAAGATCTACTCAGAACATTCAGAGCTGCAGTAGAAAAATATGCGCCCCTACTGCTGAGTTTGTACCGGGTCCTTGCCAGAGTTTGGCAAGGACCTGAAGGAGATACTGAGAAAGCTTGATGAGTGTGCACAGTACACTACAGTACCAAACAATACTTTTGCCCAGATGAAATTCAATCTGTTGAATTAACAATTAGTCTTGCTATTATTAGAGCTATCTTTCTATCTATCTTTCTTTTTTTTCTATCGTCAGACACAGCAAGGAAGCAGCCATGAAAGGACTTCCTGTGTTCCTACGTGAAGATCCTAATCTACTTAGAATAAAACTTAGATTTTACAAGCATAGAGATACAATTGTAAAATGAAGATACTGTAATTGAAGTTACTACACAAGTAGAAAATCTGAAAGTTTATTTCTGTTTTGCCCTTGGACTGCTTGAGAGAGGGAAGGATAGTTAATTGCCTGTCTTATATAAAAGCTTATTGGTTGTTGTGAAGTGAGTCCCTCTAGCGCATTTGACAGGGGTTTCAGATTATACCATGAGGAAGCTGCTGCTTTGATATACAGGTTGTTGTCGGCAGATGTTAGACCGAGGCTACCTGCTTTGGCTAGAACTAGGGGGCTAGATCACAGCCATATCACTCACCACCTGTCAGGTCATTCTTTTGGTACTAGTGATTAGGTCTAGGCCTCTACAGACAACAAGCTTTTATTTTTCTTGGAGTCTGAGTCAAATGTTCTTGGCCACATAACTACAAGGGCGGTATACTCTTCTACATTGATTTGGAACCATTTCCTTGGTTTTGTGGACATTGCAGGTTATGCTGGTGAGCTGGCAAGCATCTCACAGGGGTGAATTATACCATAGATTATAGATTATACCATGAGGGAAGATGCTTTTATTGATGTACAGGTTGTTGCGGGTTAGGCTGTTGAGCTGGCACCTCTCTGCTCTTTTATCTGTTTAAATGTGCGCTATGCATGATGGTGGAAGTTCAGTTTGTATTATTTGTTTAAATTTCTTGGTTAATGCTTTTGCCCAACAGAACATAGAGTAGGTTTAAAGTTTAGGATCACTTTGAATTTTCTTGTTTTCAATGGAAACACACAAGTTATCCTGCATAGGAAATATAGGAGACCAAATCCTGTCTTTATTCATTTTTTCCAGATTCATGTGGCGGTCTTATGGTAAACTAGCTCATTGTCAGGTGTTTAACAGCGACACACACTCAGAGACAGTAAAGAAAGACTGGTCCTAGCTGCTACGTGCGTTTGATGTGCTCTCACCGTTCTCATGCCCTAACCCTTTTTTTAATACATAAATTAAAGGCTTGCGGTTTGTCCATGATGCGGCCTATATGCGGGAAATTACGGTAGTGTAGTTAGTAGTTTTCATAGTTATCAGCCTACGTGCTGCTGAGAAGACGTGCTGCTGAGAAGAACACCCTCAGGGGTCGCACAGCTATTGGATCATGAGGAGATATTAGCTGAATGCTAGGAAATGTTATTTGTTTAAAGGTCCCATGGCATGCTATTTTATAGCATTTATAGCATTTTATAAAATATTTTTTTTGGACCTGCGCACGCAGCTTTTTTTTTGGACCTGCGAGCGCAGCTTTTTTTTAAAGATGCGCGCAGGTCCAAAAAAAGCTGCGCGCGCAGGTCCAAAAGAATAATTTTGTGCGCAGGTCCAATTTTTTTTTTTTTTTTTATATATATATATTTTTTATATTTTTTTATAAAAAAATATTTAGATAATTTTTTTTATATTTAGATTTTTTTATAATTATTTTTATATATATATATATATATTTATTATTATTTTTTTAATATATTTAATAATTTTTTATTTTATTCATTTATTTTATATAATTTCTTTTTTATAAACTGTCTTCTAAATTAAGGAAATGATACAGGGAAACGAATAAACCATTACACGCAACGAGTTAACTTAATAAGCAATCAAAATACTTTTTTCAACCACCGCCTCTTTCCCTTGACATTTAGTTTTCACCTGACAAATGCATGAGGAATTTGTTACAATAATTCTTACTATGTCGGGCACTGAAAACTACCAGCTTGAATCAGAGGCACAATGGTAGTCTCCTATACTATATTCAATCTCCAAGTTGGAACTTGCAAACACACAGCATGAAAGTAAATGAGAGACCGAAGTCAATAGGCTTGACAGATTTACAAGCCAAAATCTTTCTTATTTGAACAGAGGTTGAGCAGACTCATACGGAAATTAAGGTAAAATATTAACAATTGGTTCCTTTGACAGCCACTTATTAATATCAATTTTGGTTAACTCGCCTTCACTTGACTTCAAATTATATGCATAATGAAAAGCATTATGTAAGAACTGGAAGTAAATAAACCAACCCACTTAGAAGACCATGAAGAAACATCTCCACATTTATTCTGAACCTGCCTTCCATTCATCTTTGAGGTTTCTGCTACTGCAGTATTTCAAACAGCCATAGCATAACTGACAGCGTTTCAGAAAGTGAACCGCTCCCCAACAGCGGTTCACTTTCTGAAACGCTGTCAGTGTCACACCTGTGACACCAATCCAGTCCTGAGATGAGATGGGGGGAGGGGGGGGGTGGTGTTGTGTTGTGTGTGTGTGTGTGTTCATATAAACCCACAGAATTCAGGCTGACAAGACCAACAGCTCAGCTCTGTAGCGGTAACCGTGTCGCTCTACTGCTTGCGTTTCCCTTTCCTCTGTTTGATGGTGAAGAGGTTCTCGTCAGCGGGGTACATGTCTGCGCCGCCGCCTTTAGCTGACCTCTTCTTCTCCCCGCCGGCCCTCTTCCCCTTCTCCTTCCCCGCCCCACGTCCGCCGTACAGCTGCTGCGGGGTGTAGGACTCGCACTTGAAGGGCTACGTGCGCGGCTCCGTCGCTGCCGCTCCCCAGTTCAGCCGGTTGGGGTTCTTCTTGTTCCTGTTCCTGTTCCTGCTCTTCTTCGCCGCCTTCTCTTCCCTGTCCCGGGGGAAGCACTCCTCCTCGTAGAACGTGCTTTTCTGCAGTGTGGCGGTGGCGGTGGAGGAGGAGGAGGAGGGCGGAGCCTTGGTGGCGGGGACATCACGCTTGGCCTTCCACTGGTTGGCGGCGCCGCTGACAGGTGTCGGCTTCAGCTTGGCGGACATCTTGGTCTTGAAGACGACGGCCGGCCGGCGGGGCATGGTCTAGTCCGGGCCGGCCTCGCCGAAGCGGGTGTGGATGGAGCTGGAGCCGGGCGTGAGGAGCCTGGCGGAGGAGGGGCGGGTGTTGGCGTTCTCCTGCTGCCGGTGGTGGTTCTTCTTCTTGTAGTCGTGGTAGTGGCTGGTCCTCTGCCCCTTCTTCAGTGGTCCCGGGGCGGCGGGGGGGTTTGGGTGTGGTGCTGAGCAGACCGGCTTACTCAAGTTCTGGACGGGGGGGAAAAGTAAATAAAATCACAACGTTATTGTGGAGGGGGACGTGCGACGTCTGGCCTGCGGGGGGAGGTAGAGGACAGTTGGGAGCACACCGGATCGGCTGGGGGGGGATTGGACCTGATTGCGGACAGGTGCCTGCGATCAGGGCCAATCAAGGAGGTGTATTTATGTGTGCTTTGTTTTTCAGTGAGGGGAGAAAAACCCGAGAAGGAAGGTGTTGCGGACGGGAGGACACGACGAGTTGCCCAGAGCATCAGTTTATTTCAGTTTATGTGGTCCGATGGAGTAGAATCTGCAACGTGCTATTTCAGTTGTCATTTAAGCGTCTTGGGGGCTAATAAAGACTTCTTCCTCCCGAACATTGGGTCTCCTCTCGCTCATTACCCGTTACAGTTATTCAGTGGCATTCTAAAACTAGTGGGGGTCAGGGTGCTGTGTGTCAGAGGAGAAGAGAGAGACAGCTTACCTTTGACCTTCCACTTCACCCTGTGCTCCCTCTGGTTGAAGTCGACGAATAAATGGTTGATGAATGGCGTGCTGGGGTAGGTCCCATTATACATCCGACGCTGTGTACATGCCTTAGACACACACAACACACACACACACACACCTATTACTGATCTTGCAAAAAGGGCACACGCTCGCTATATTTTTTGATAATATTCATCTTTAGATTATAAATTTGATTTATTATTTGCTTTGGAGAAAATGAAGAAAGGGAGAGCAGGGTAAAGAGAGAGGGGTGAGAGGAGAGGATGCTGCGGTGCAGACTGAAGCGGCGACTCACGTGGCCAAAGTGCCCCTTTCTGGAGCAGTTGTAGCAGTAGGCGGGCATCCTGCCCTGGTCCTCTTCCTCAGAGTGCTGCGGAGGACCTTTCCTTGTCTGTAGTGAGCAAGGGAGAGAGACAGAGAGCAGGGGAGAGAGACAGCGAGCAGAGGAAAGAGACTGAGAGCAGGGGAGAGAGACAGAGAGCAGGGGAGAGAGACAGAGAGCAGGGGAGAAAGACAGAGTAGGGGAGAGAGAAGACGCATATGAATAATCACAAAGAAAAGCTAAGCCTATCAGAACGACGCCACACTGCCTGTCAGAACACTCCTCCAGCGTCAGCGTGTTTAAAAGTGACATGTTATACCACCAGGTGTGAGTGCGATTAGCCGTTGCAAGCCGTTTGAACAAGTGGGCGTGTCCACCTAGATGTGCGCTGGATAGAACAGTCTACCAGCCAGTGGACTGTAGCGAACGTTGCTCATCTATCCATCGTACATCTAGGTGCACACGCCCACTTGTGATGTCAGAAGATTTTTAAAAAACGGCTCGTAAGGGCTAATCCCACTCCCACCTGGTGGTATAATATGTCACCTTTAAGAGCAGGATGCTGGGAGTCCCACAGCAGGTTAGCCCTCTGCCGCTGTCACCCAATAGCCTCCATTAATATTTCACATCAATGACATCGTGTGACGAACATCTGAACATCTGCTTTCTGAAAAAAAGGCCTACTAGTAAACTAGTAGGCCTACTAGTAAACTAGGCCTAGGCTATTCACATGAAATAAAACAATAAAACATTGAGTCCATTCCACAAAGCACACTGGGTAATAACAAATTCAACCCATGGACTCGTCACTGGACTCGCTTCTTTAGCAGGTACAGCCGAAGCTGACATTTTTTTTCTGTTTTTCAGATGAGCGTCAATTTGAGAGATTTAACTACATGCTACCACCTTCCTCAAATGCATTGAAAAGGCTGTTGTTTGCACAATTTCACAAATAATCACCGCTCACTGAAAGAATATGTGAAGAATACGTATATTTACGGGGGGCGTCCAAACAGTCCAAAATAAAACGAAATCCTACAGTTCGCAGGTCTCGTGAATGTATGGGCTTAAATTTGTCTCATTAATATCTGTAAACGCACAGATGGTGATCTACAAATATTTTTGATTTGCACACGTGTTTTGCTATCCACAAATACAAATTTATAATTTGTAACTTGTATTTTGGTTTTTACATACTTGTAAATATATTGTGTTTTTGTAAATACACAATTTTCCATTTGTAAAAACAAAAAGCCATTTGCAAAACTGAAAATTCTGCTCGTGAAGTATGACTCAGCATTTGTGGATCATTACTCACGCACACGCATCTCTTTCCTCACTTACGCATTTTTGAGACATTCTTGTCGAAGATAGATCCGCACAGATCCACAAGCAAATAGCTTGTGATTCGCAAGTGGCCTGCCCTCCTCACAAGTAGGTGGCAGTGTTGTTGTATGCATACAAATATTCCTTCCACAAACACAAATTTAGGATTTGTAACTTGTGTGTTGGTTTTTACAAATAAATGTGTATTCGTAAAAAAAAAGGCATTCGTAAAACTGAAAATTCTGCTCGTGAAGTGTGATTCAGCATTTGTGGATCATTACTCACGCACACGCATCTCTTTCCTCACTTAGGCATTTTTGAGACATTCTTGTCGAAGATCCGCACAGATCCACAAGCAAATAGCTCGTGATTCACAAATGGCCACAAATTTTACGAATACACATTTATTTGTAAAAACCAACACACAAGTTACAAATCCTAAATTTGTGTTTGTGGAAGGAATATTTGTATGCATACAACAACACTGCCACCTACTTGTGAGGAGGGCAGGCCACTTGCGAATCACGAGCTATTTGCTTGTGGATCTGTGCGGATCTTCGACAAGAATGTCTCAAAAATGCGTAAGTGAGGAAAGAGATGCGTGTGCGTGAGTAATGATCCACAAATGCTGAGTCATACTTCACGAGCAGAATTTTCAGTTTTGCAAATGGCTTTTTGTTTTTACAAATGGAAAATTGTGTATTTACAAAAACACAATATATTTACAAGTAGGCCTATGTAAAAACCAAAATACAAGTTACAAATTATAAATTTGTATTTGTGGATAGCAAAACACGTGTGCAAATCAAAAATATTTGTAGATCACCATCTGTGCGTTTACAGATATTAATGAGACAAATTTAAGCCCATATGAATGCAGCGAGTTTCGTCCTGAATGAAGCACGATAAAGGTATTGGATGTAGGCGTGGTTGGACGTCCAACAGTAGGGCTAGAATCGAACGAAAAGACTACAACCAAACGTAAACAGCCCCCCTTTCCATTTCCGGCCAACGAGCAATGAGTCTTCCAACAGAAATCAATGGGATTTACAAAATGTGATAAAATAGCAATCAAACACGACAGAAACTGTATTTCGCTACGATACTTGATTTGGAACATCAACAAACACCACTAACCACTCGGTGAGTTGCACATTTCTGAAAACAAACGTTTAGGGTTGTTTTTAAGGACACGTCACCAGCCATTCTGAAGCAGGCAGGGGCGATTCTAAATTAGCCAAATACCCGAGACAGGACCAATAGTCAAAATGTTCTCTATTTCATCCTAGACAAACCAGAAAGGGGGCTCAATGTTCAAAATATCGGAATTGTCCTTTAACTTACCCATGTTTGTCACTTAGCCGTTTTCTTGGAATACCCCTCTGGCCTTTGAGATGTTTTAGTTGTTTGTTTTTACATAAACACTTGTATGTGTCCTTTGACAGCTTTAAGACAGCTCTGTATTGTATTCCTGTCCTTGTACTGCTGCTACAGCCAAAGGAATTTTGTGTCCTTCAGTTTAAATATTTGAGATAATATAAACAATAATATAAACAATATTCAAACTTTTGACTGCTTTCTTTAATATAAACATAACACAATACTTTTACTTTTACTTTCAGTACTTAGTACATTTTAAAATAAACTACTTGCAATAATTGTACAAAATATTTTGAATACTTTAGTAGGCCTACTTCCACTTAAGTGGGGTGTTTAAAGAACACTTCTACTTCTACTCAAGTCACGTTTTTGATACAGTAGCCTACTTGTACTTTTACTTAAGTCTGGGTCTCTAGAGCCCAGTTCAGACCAAAGATTCGCGACGCAACGACTTGCAACGAGACGGTTTTAGAACGCCGCAGGGGAAAAGTTGCAGCAGTGTGAACTGGTCGTCGCAAGGTGTTGCAAGGAGTCGCCAAAGATTGAACATGTCAAATCGCCAGGTCCAGTTTTAGAACGCAACGATGTGGCTATTTCTCTTCAGCCAATCAGGACACAGCACAGAACAATTTAGGCTTATTAAATAAGCCTACAAGTTGTAGATCCTTATCTTTGGTTCCAAAACAACGATTGTAGATAACGTTAGGCTTGAGCTGATTCATTGACATTATTTTAACGGGACCACCGTTACCGTTACGTTAGCCGTTGTTATGGTTACATGCTGCCAGTCAGACATGTTCCCATTCCGACAGTCCTGTGCGCGTATGCAAATTAGCCATGTGCGCCAAACAGAAGAAGGGCCCTATCTTGCGCCCGGCGCAATTTACTTTCTACACCGACGCATGTGTCGTTGCTAGTTTGCACCCGGCGCAAAGCTGATTTTCCCCCGCAGCAACCAGGCACCACTACACTTGCATGTTAAATATTATGTCAAAGATTATGCATACGTGTGAAACTGCATAGAAATAGCGTGTGGATTGTGGAAACATTTTTTTTTCCATAGGGCTGCATGAATGAACATGAATGAAGTATAGTAAGCTATGCCATGCGTTAAAATAATAATAATAATAATAATAATAATAACAATAATACATTCGAGAAAGTATATTCCAGGCTTCCAAAACAAAATCTAGTTTTAGGGTAAATGATTGGTTAAATGATTTGGGAAAGAACAGCTGATACAGCGGTAAATTGTAGGCCTACTTTTAAATCAATGCATCTGCAAACACCGTACAGCAAACACATATGTTCTTGACAAAGACATCGTGTACAAGCCCATTACTTTTAGGATTGATGAGTATTTGATCGTGAGAAAACATAGTTTTACCGTGAGTGTTTAAAATAATGAATAAATGCGGGTGATGCTTGGTGCGCATGTGTGTGCACGCCCATCTGTCTAAACACACGCAAATTAAACACGTAAGTGTATGAGAAGGAAATCGAGTCAGTCGACCTGCGATAAGCAGCTGATTCTGAACGAACTCGTCTTCGAGATGGACGTGTTCTAACGCATTTTTAATCAATGAAATGTTAACACAACAGTATATATCTGACCATTTAATTTTCGGGGAATTTTAGGGGAAGCCGAGCTTCCCTTGCAATCGAGAAGTCGCCACTACGAAAGAATGCAATGTATCCAACTAGCGGGATCTAAACAAACTAAGCTCCAGCGAATTACTACAATGCAGAAGTAGTGGATAATGGCGAAACACAGCAACTCTAGCCTACTCTCAACCAAAATAAAACGAATCGCAAACCTAAGTTAGGTTACTTTTTAGCAGGATGGAAGTGATGCTGATGCGGCTCTCAGCTGTGCCAGAGCGTTCACAGTTGCTAGGGAGACCACCTGCCGTCGCCGCCCGGTGCAGCAGTGTGAACTGCCCCGTTTTTAGAACGTCTCAGCCCGTCTCGCCGCAAGGAGTTGCGAGTTGCAAGCAGTTGCGTCGCGAATCTTTGGTCTGAACTGGGCTTAAATGTTGACTGTGGGGGGGGGGGGAGGCGATCGTGATTGTTGACGGGGGGGACGGACGGACCGACGATCGGGATTGACGGGGGGACGCGTGTTTTTTGTTTTTTTGGCCGTGAGAAATTGGATGTGTGGCGTGTGTAAGCAGGCAAAAACGTGTGTCACACGGTGCACCGTGCAAGTTGGCAGCTCTGGGAACCAAGCTCCCAAAAAGGCAAAAAACTGAGGGGGTCTCTCATCTTATCTGAAGGTGTCTGCCATATTTGGCATTGTAATTTCATCTTAAACAACGCTCATTATCCATCCCCGTGCGGTCTTATTAAATAATAATTGGGTATAATAATATATAGGCTATATATATATAATAATATATATATAATAATAATATGGGTGCGGCTTATTCTGCTTTTTTAAATGCATAAATGAAAGGCTTGCGGTTTATCCATGATGTGTAGCACCCCTGTAAAAGGGGTGAAATGATTATTAAACTAAATCAACAATCAGCCGACACTGTGTCTCTCTTCGTAACATGCGTTGATCTTTTTATATAACACATTCACAATAATCAATTTCACATTCTTCCATATACATTCACAATTATTTAGCAGCATCATGTCAACAACACTATACTGTAATAATCCGGTTTCCATTTTATCATAAACTATTCTAAAATAACATTCATCAGAAAATATCTGTTGCCTCAATTAAATCAACTTAACAAAGTACCGCATGTAAACCAGGCCTACACGCCATGCAGCGACGCACCACACTGTATTGCGAAAGATGGCGCCGTCCACCATGTGTTTCCTAAACAAACATATTTTGAACTGAACAAACCCTCTAACATGACCATTTTAACATGCTGAGGCACTGCGATACATTCCCCATTATACCCAACACATATAATCGACCGTGAGCCATCTGTTATCAGTATTTACCTGTAAAATGGGTGAAATGATTATTAAACTAAATCAACAATCAGCCGACACTGTGGCCCTGTCCACACGAAGCCGTTTTTTTCGAATCCGGATAAATACTTTATCGGATTGGCCTCGCGTCCACACGGATCCGGCGTTTTCAGGGGGTGAAAACGGTATTTTTTGAAAACGGGTCCCAGAGTGGGAAAATTTGAAAACGCCACCCCAGCGCATCCGTCTGGACGGCCAAAACGGGTTTTTTCCTGAAACGATGACGTCATAGCCCCGCCTCTCTAACCTTTAACCTCAGCCGCCGCAACGAGACGCATCATAACAACAGCAATGGCGGACTACATGCTTGTGCTCGTACTACAGAAACTACTCAGTCTATTAGGGCTGTTACAGCAAAACCTTCAGCTTCTATATTACTGCGACGAGCAACAAAAGGCCATGGAGAACAACATACGCCACACGCTCTTGGATCCACCTCGCAGAGTAACCAGAAGGGCCACCAGGAGAAAGTTTTGGACAAGACCTGGACGAACTAGCAGCTGGTGGGACAACTTTGTTGCTGGTATGGTTGTGGATAATGAGTGGAGGGAGAATTTCCGCATGTCCAGGGCTTCTCTCGTCGCCCTGACCGAAGAACTCCGTCCGTATATCGTTTTCACTGGGTGCGTGTGGACGCAGATATTTCTGAAAACGATGCCGTGTTTACGGAGATTTTTTTGAAAACGATTAAGAAAAAGATCGGATTCGGTGAAGCCGCGTATTCGTGTGGACAGGGCCTGTGTCTCTCTTCGTAACATGCGTTGATCTGAAGAGCAAACACACTGCGCCCCCTACAGGCCCCGTGCAGACCCGAGCAACTGATCGCCGGCTCACCAAAACACACTAATCACAGGATGATAGATCAATCATGTACTGTTTTAAACCATAGAATCATGTAAACTGTTTGAAAACGAAATCACAATGATACACAAAAATAGGGAAATACTGAGAATGGCTTATGACTAAAATAAACACATTAAATAAATACCTTTGACTCAAAATAATAGCTTGTAAACCGTCTTATTCATCAATCAATATTATTATAAAAATCTAAATATATTCAGCCTACTACACACTCCCCTTCAAAATAAATGTCGTCCGCGACATCAGAGAATGAATACCATCACCATTTTTTTTTTTTTTTTACAAGCTTTTGTCTTAACTGTAAACAAGATATCAAAATAACTCAATCTTCTTCAGAAGCCAACAGCTTATTCAACAGTCCACGAGCGTATGAAAAGGCACTCCGTTGTTTCAACAACAGTCCACGAGTGTATGGAATGTATGTGTATGAACGCATTCGGCTTATTTCAAAGTCCAACGAGTGTAAAGGAATGTATGCATGTTGTGTATTGCACTTGACTTGACGTATAGTCCAAGAGTGTGTATGTGGTGTAGTACTCGACTTATCACCAAGTCCAGGAGTGTAGTGTATATGTGTTAGTGATGTTGCACTCGGCTTCTCGCAAAGTCCAGGAGTGTACTGTATGTATAATGTATGTGGGTGTGTGGGACATTTAGGCAAAGGATATGAGGGGAGGGGGCAGTTTGGAGGTTCTCTTCATTCAGTACCCGGGGATAGCAGGCTGGTAGTCGAAGGGCTGCTCTGTAGTCATCCATCCACCCGTCGGTTGCATGGCTCCATACGGCAGGGACACTAGAGGGTACCAGTACATGATGCTGCCTGGAGGTCCTGCACTGTTGCATACAGGGTGGCCCAGCTGGTCATATGTGAAGACTCTTGGAGGTCGTCTCTCTCTCACTGGTCGCTGATAGTGCTGCGCTGCTTCGCTGTTGTCACTTGGAACAGGTGATGGTGGTGCTGACATTCTTTCTTCCACGACAGGCTCCTCTTGAACATGCATTTCCTCTTGATCCAATATCTCCTCTTCCACCAGCACATCTCCTATGTCCTGAGCATCTTGCTGCTGGGGTATATTTTGCTGCTGGCGTTCAGCATCATTGACATCCTCTCTTTCTGTGTTCACAGGTTGCATCACAGGCAGAGGCTCACCCATGGGCCTGTAGTAATATCCATAGTCTTCGGCATCACTCTCATCATCCTCTTGATGTATTACTGCCTTGTCTTTACTGGTCTGAGCTGTGACTTTCCTCTTCTGTTTAGCAGGTTGTAACTGGATCTCCAGGGGCAAACTATCACATGGCAACAGAAGATTGCGGTGCAGAATCCGACTTCCTCTTCCTTTCCCTTGCTCGGGTATGACCTCCTATATCGGCATGTCTTTTCCCACTTGACGGATGACTTTGTGGATACTGTCCTCCCAGTGATTGCGCAGCTTCCCAGTTCCTCCTCTGGGTGTCATATTCCTAACGAGGACTCTGTCACCCTCGTGCAACACAGAACTCCTCACTTTGTTGTTGTCATGGTTCCGCTTGTTCCTGTCACCACTCTTCTTTGCATTCTCTGTTGTTATGTCGTATGCCTCTTGCATCTGTGCTTTCCATTTCCTCATGTATTCTTTGTGGTCAGCAGTCCCTGTCTCCAGAGAGGTCAAGCCAAACAGTAAGTCCACAGGCAATCTTGGGGATCTCCCAAATAAGAGATAGAAAGGGGAGAAGCCTGTAACTTCACTTCGTGTGCTGTTGTATGCAAACATTAGTTTGTTCAGTGATTCTTTCCAGTTAGACTTCTGTCTCTCAGTGAGCGTTCAACATTTGTAGAAGTGTCCTATTCATCCTCTCAACCTGGCCGTTTCCTTCTGGATGATACGGTGTTGTTCTCGAGCCCATCATTCCACTGTTCTTCTGTAGCTGTGAAAACAACTGGTTTTCCCATTCACCTCCCATGTCATGGTGGATTCGCTGGGGAAAACCCCACTTAAGGGCGTAATCATTGAATATTTTGTCAGCAACACACTTAGCAGATTTCGTTGTTGTGGCGTAAGCCTGGGCAAAGCGGGTGTAATGGTCAACTATGACCAGGATGTATTCATAACCACCTTTACATTTGTCCAAATGCATAAAGTCAATGGATACTAATTCGAATGGCTGTGTTGTGACAATGGAGGTGAGAGGGGCTCTTGTTTCTCTACAGGGCTTTTTCTGTTTAAGGCAGGCACAGCATCGGGACAGGTAGGTCTCCACCTCTCACTGCATGTGTGGCCAGAAGAAACGGTCTCGCACAAGTGATGTGGTGCGGTCCACACCCTGATGTCCCATGTCATCATGGAGTTGTCTCAGGACTGTTGTCTTATACTTGTCTGGTAAAACAAGTTGTGTTCTTGTGACAGTCTTTTGGTGTAGTATGCCATCTTCATCCAACTTGAGTTTGTCCCACTCTCTGAGTAGACGCTTGCTCTGTGCACTGAATGACTTTAATTGCTGTCCAACAGGTCATTGATCTGACTGTTTGTAGTCTATTACGGGGCCAATGTTCGGGTCATGCCTCTGTGCCTTACAGATCCCTGCGCTTGAGAAGGGTGTAGGTAGCTCCTCGTCTGTCCCTACACACCCTAGGGCCATCATACAACATGCTATTTGAGAGTCTCTGGTTCCTATAGCTTGCACTGTGGCTTGTACTGAGTGGGAGGACATTTCCTCTGTACAGTTCCCCATCATCTCTTCGATGTCACTGGGCATTCTGGACAGCCCATCAGCATCACCGTTCTCTCTGCCTGGACGATACTTGATGATAAGATGAAAGTCTGCTAGTTCAGCAACCCACCTACTCCCTGTAGCGTTCAGTTTGGCTGTGGACAACACGTAGGTAAGTGGATTGTTGTCCGTGTACACAGTGCAAGAACAAGTCATCAAATAATCTCTGAAGCGCTCGGTCACAGCCCACTTCAAGGCTAGGGCTGTGATCGGCGTTGTGGGGTAGTGTACTGGGGCTGTTGGGGGGTGTATTGGAGCTGCAATTAACGTTGTGGGGGGTGGTATTGGACCTGCTGTTGGAGGGGGTACTGAGGCTGCAGCTGGGGTTGTTGGGGCGTGGACTGGGGCTGCTGCATAGACTCTCTGATCTGGCACATTTCAGCTTTAAGATCTCTCAGTACAGCCATCTCAGACCTCATCTCTTCGAGCTGTAAGGCAACTGTAGGGGGCAATTTAACAGAGTTTTGTTGACCAGGTGACTTGTCACTCTTTTCCACAGGAGTGTCGCTCGACTGGACTGCGTGGATAGTAGCAGGCCGTGGTTGTCCCAATAATTTCTTCTTATTCTGTCTCTCTGTCTCATAGGCACACGCTGTGTTCATCCTCTCCAGTAACAGTTCATCAGAGATGTCAGTCTGTTCAAGATAGGGCTGGAGATCACGTTTTATGTTGTCATTTTGCAGACCGGTAAAAAATGTGTGAAGGAACATGTTTTGTACTAGACCTGGGTCATATTTGAGGCCTGACTCATCTTCCTGTGAGGCAAACAAGATCTTCTGTCTCAGGTCAAAGGTACGAATGAGGAAGTTCTGTGGCGTTTCTTTGATGCCCTGCACTTCAGAGGTCAGCTGCTTATAGAGCTCAGTAGCACTTTTCTCTTGATAGTGGGAACGGAGTATTCTCCTTAGAGTGGGGAGGGTCAGGTTAGCTTTCCCCTCTAAATAACTACGAAGCCCCATGCCAGGAATGATTGACCTTATTACTGCATCTACTATCTCGAGTTCTGGTACCCCTTTACTTCGACCATGTTCAATTTGGCGGGCCAGACTTGAAAAGGTCAGACAGTCTTTCTGCCCAGGCTCTCCGATCTGGCCAGATATTTTTAAATCCTTGTGCCATGGGGTAGGGGGATAACTGTGGGGTGTGCTCTGAGTTAACATGCTGTAAAGAGCTGGGGTTTGAATTTCTCTAGTGTCTGACTTTTCTTTCTCACTCTGTTTCTGTGTGGCAGCCAACTGTAGCTGCAAAGCCTCAATCTCTTTCCGTATCCTTTCCTCTTCTCGCTCCTTTTGCCTCTGTTCCGCTTGTAAATCCGCTTCCTGTGTCTGTTGCTGTGTTAGGTTGGCAGCTGCCAGGAGATCAGTCATTTTGTCTTTACAGAGGAGTAAGTCAGTCATTCCGTCATCCTCTTGCTTTTCAAGCTCCTCTCTCTGCATGTGATCTGAAACTAACTTAATGAGAGCTCCTCGACTTTTACCAGTCACATGCTCAAATGCTCCTCCTGCTATACATAAAAGGTCACATAGCTCTGCCAGAGCATCTCGGGTTAGCTCACATAGCTCTCTGAATATTTCGACTTGTAGTTGTTCCACTTCCGATGACGCCATCGCTGTGCAAGGTGGTTGTGAACGGTGTGGAGTGATACCTCTTCACCCGTTGAACGTAGCAGCAGCTCTCCTGGTATGTAGCAATACCTCAGATTGACTGCCCACTGCTCACTGATGATCGGGTTACCACTGTAGCAGTTCACCACGGTACGCACGATGACTGGGTTGGTTAAAAGAGACGTGTGACGGCAGGGGACTTCTGTAGCTGGAAGAAGTGGACCCACGCTGCACACATCCCAGACGAGCCCCCAAAATGTAGCACCCCTATAAAAGGGGTGAAATGATTATTAAACTAAATCAACAATCAGCCGACACTGTGTCTCTCTTCGTAACATGCGTTGATCTGAAGAGCAAACACACTGCGCCCCCTACAGGCCCCGTGCAGACCCGAGCAACTGATCGCCGGCTCACCAAAACACACTAATCACAGGATGATAGATCAATCATGTACTGTTTTAAACCATAGAATCATGTAAACTGTTTGAAAACGAAATCACAATGATACACAAAAATAGGGAAATACTGAGAATGGCTTATGACTAAAATAAACACATTAAATAAATACCTTTGACTCAAAATAATAGCTTGTAAACCGTCTTATTCATCAATCAATATTATTATAAAAATCTAAATATATTCAGCCTACTACACACTCCCCTTCAAAATAAATGTCGTCCTCGACATCAGAGAATGAATACCATCACCATTTTTTTTATTTTTTTTACAAGCTTTTGTCTTAACTGTAAACAAGATATCAAAATAACTCAATCTTCTTCAGAAGCCAACAGCTTATTCAACAGTCCACGAGCGTATGAAAAGGCACTCCGTTGTTTCAACAACAGTCCACAGTCCAGAGTGTATGGAATGTATGTGTATGAACGCATTCGGCTTATTTCAAAGTCCAACGAGTGTAAAGGAATGTATGCATGTTGTGTATTGCACTTGACTTGACGTATAGTCCAAGAGTGTGAGTATGTGGTGTAGTACTCGACTTATCACCAAGTCCAGGAGTGTAGTGTATATGTGTTAGTGATGTTGCACTCGGCTTCTCGCAAAATCAGCACGACAGGGACAAGATCAGCAATTTTGAGTGTCCTACCCGAATACTGCGATGAGTTCAGAGACCCTATTCGGCCCATCCGCAGCTTACAGTCTCTGGCTAATGGAAGCGGCCTTGGTAGGAGTGACTTGCCTGCGCTGCAGAAGCACTGCCAGACCATAGGGAGCATTGCTGATGTGTCTGAGGAACAGGCAGTGCAGATAGAGAGAAGGACGCGGGGACAGCACAACTCATCACTTTGGTTTGCTGCACGGGCTGGAAGAATCACAGCCTCCTCAATGCATTGTGTTTATGCAACAGACATTAGTTCACCAGCACCCTCCACCATAAAGAGGGTTTGTTATCCTACACGTGGGCCGGGAACTGCAGCCACCAGTTGGGGCATCAAACATGAGGAGACAGCGAGGCAGGCATACACTGCCCAAACAAAGGATCAGAACACCGATCAATAAGTGGAAACTTGTGGGTTTTTTGTCAACCCGGCCTTCCCACAGGTAGGAGCATCGCCAGATGCCATTGTTACTTGCACTTGTTGTGGGAAAGGCTGCATAGAAGTGAAATGCCCCGTGAAGTACAAGGACAGCACAATCCTTGGTGCGTACTCAGGCCCGTTCCTTCCATTAGGCGGACTAGGTGAATGCTAGGGGCGCCAGAGAGCGTCAAGGGGCGCCCCAGGGAGGGGAGGTTTTTTTTTTTTTTTTTTTTAATAAATACTTTTTTATTATACTACTATTTCACAAAAACACAACAATGTAACAACAGTACATATAATCTTGAGTATTTAAACAATGGCGAAATAATTTATATTTTCTTATTTGGGTTTTCTGTCTGCTGCCTGCACCCTGCAGGCAATACTAATTTTACCACGGTCCCTAATTGATTGCACACCGTCTCTCCCCGCCCCGCCCCCCTGCTCTCAGTGATGACTGACTCATCATGAAAAGGCAAAAGCCCTCTGGCGCACAAGGAAAGAAGAAAAGAAGAGGAGGAAAAACGTGAAAAAGACAGAGGTGATGAATGATGATGTGATGAAATGAGTTTAACTAAAATTGCAGCACATATATATATACACATATACAGGTTACTTACAGCAGTTTCTAGCTAGCTCACTTGGAGCTAGTGTGGCAGTGGGTTACTTTTTACTACATTAGTATAGGATGATAACTTGTTAAAGAAATACATTCAGCATTCAGCTAGAGTTAATGTCAGTTAATGTTACTCCCATTTTAGGGAAAGTTGGAAGGACAGGTTTGGGGAATCAATAAGCAACATCATTTAATTTTAAATTAAATGATGACTAATGATGACTAAAAGCTACCCAGTGTCTGTGTGAGTGTATGGAGATTGGGGGGGGGGGGCCGGCGGGGGGGGGGGGGGGGGGGGGGCGCCGGCAGAGATCTTGCCTAGGGTGCCAAATTGGTCAGGAACGGCCCTGTGCGTACTCATCAGATGACCGCAACTTCTGTCTGCATGCTGTTGATGGTCAGGTGCACCTCAAGAAGAACCACCAGTACTACACCCAGGTCCAGACCCAACTGTTTGCAACAGAGAGTGCCTACTGTGACTTTGTAGTGTGGACATTGAAGGACTGTGTGATTCTGCGCATAGCTCCAGACAAAACATTTTGGAATGCACGGCTTCAGAAGGCACAGGACTTCTTTGTGAAGGTGGCTCTCCCTGAACTTGCGGTGCAATATTTCTCGATACCACCTACCTCCCAAGCATCACTTGGCCCCAGTGTGCTTCGTGAACTACAGCCACAGACCGTGGTGAAGAGGCCAAGGAAGCAGTCTGCCCAAAAAGCACCAAAGCGAACAAACGCAGTGTGGTGTCTCTGTGCTGGACCAGAGGAAGGTCAAATGGTGGCCTGTGACAACCAGAACTGTACAATTCAGTGGTATCACTTCCATTGCGTGGGGCTTGTGGACACCCCTTCTGCTGACACTGCATGGTTTTGCCCTTCTTGTGCTGAATAGTGTTGATTGAGTGAGATTGTACATCCATGCACATTTCTTTTAGATTTTTTAAATGTTTTTTTAAATGCACATTGTTCTTTTGCACTGTTTCAACCTTTTGAAATGTTGCACTGTCAATTTCTATTTATTAAATTTATAGTTATATTTCTATTCTAACAGTTCTCAATAAATAATGTTATGCCATATCATGTTGTTTCAAGAATTTATTTCAACACAAAACAGTAAGGAGGCACTCAAACAACACTTTTACACATATTTGTTAAGGCACAGCAAAAGTGTCAGAATCTTATCCAACGGCATTAGGTTTTCACCCTCACATTTGATGAGCATGTTCACAGGTACAGTGGAGTGTAAGAATTTAAATTTGTTGCGCACAACACCAATCATCCTCTCAACATGAATCCTGAGATGTGCTATGGCCCTAGTCTCCTCCACATCTTTCGCATCCAGCTGTGCACGACCCCTTGTGAACGTAGGTACCTTAACTTCAGCACACATCATACCCACACTTTCCCTGATATTAAAGCCCCTATCTGCCAGCACAATGTCACCTGGCAACAGTTTGTTGAGGAAACCACTTTGCTCTGTTATACGTTTGTCACTAGTGCGCCCACCCCACCCTTGGGATATGAAAGAAATTACACCCTTTAGGTGTAAGGGTGTAATTAGGTACTTCATGGTGTATGCATGTTTATACTGAGAGAAAGTCTGTGCCCTTGCCAGTACATTTGAGGGTTTTTCAATAAACACCTCGAAACAATCCACAATGGCGGCTACATTTTTCCCGAACGATTCCACGAACTGGTGTGGCATACTCGTCAATAAACAGTCTCTGCTTGGCCAGTGCACTAATGGACACAGCCGTGCATACATCACTCCAAGGGTATGGTGAAAGGCATCACTGACTGTTGTGCTGTGTACCCGAAACAGATGGCTGATGTGCTTTACTGGCAGGTCTAGTCTGAGGCGCATTAGAGTCAACAGGACAAGCTGGAAGGGTGAGAGTTTCTTCATCCTACCTTGAGGCAGATATGGGGTGAGACTGCATAGAAGTGTCTGAAACATTACATAGCTTGCAAGTCCTGTGTAATACTTCACTATGTTATCATCACCACTCAGAAAGTTCTCATTCATCCGGTACTCATCAAGCTCCTCCTTCAGCTTTCTGTTTTCCTCCAAAAGACTGTTGATTACATCTCCTCTAGATGTGCAGAGTCCACATTCCAGGTCCTGTGCTGGGGATGGCGGTCGCTGGTCCTGTGCTGGGGATGGCGGCCGCTGGTCCTGTGCTGGGGATGGAGGCCGCTGCTCCTCTGTCGGGGATGGAGGCCGCTGCTCCTCTGTCGGGGATGGAGGCCGCTGCTCCTGTGCTGGGGATGGAGGCCGCTGCTCCTGTGTCGGGGATGGAGGCCGCTGCTCCTCTGTCGGGGATGGAGGCTGCTGCTCCTCTGTCGGGGATGGAGGCCGCTGCTCCTCTGTCGGGGATGGAGGCCGCTGCTCCTGTGCTGGGGATGGAGGCCGCTGCTCCTCTGTCGGGGATGGAGGCCGCTGCTCCTGTGCTGGGGATGGAGGCCACTGCTCCTCTGTCGGGGATGGAGGCCGCTGCTCCTCTGTCGGGGATGGAGGCCGCTGCTCCTTTGCTGGGGATGGAGGCCGCTGCTCCTCTGTCGGGGATGGAGGCCGCTGCTCCTCTGTCGGGGATGGAGGCCGCTGCTCCTCTGTCGGGGATGGAGGCTGCTGCTCCTGATGCTCTGCTGTTGGCTTGACATCACTGTGGCCTAACCGCAAAGATGGTGTCCAGTCAGGGTGTTTTTATTTATTTTTTTGGTTTTGTTTAAAACAACATTAATGGTTGGGCCATCGAGCATTTTCTAAGAAGCAACCGTTTGTTAGGTAGCTAGCTAGCTGCTAGAAAACAACTTCAGATGCACTTCAGGGTTCGCACCAACATAAGGTACACTTCGTGGCTTTAAGAGACGACAACATAAACAAATTTAAAGACATTTTTAGAGAACGTACCTGAGTGAAAATGCAGAGAACACACTCTTATCGACTGGGGAATGTTATCGAAAGTAAGGTCCTTTCTTCTGATTGCAGCCACCCAAGAAATCCGACGTCTCCTCGTGATGTCGTATACTTGCTCTCCTAAGTGCGTTCTCCATTTAGGGAACCTAAAAAACTGTAGCCCACTGTTCTTACGGTTTCCTCGGCGATCGTGTGAGGCATTGGAGCAGTTTTTAACGCAGCAGTTGCTTCCAGGCATTGTTAAAACAGTAAAGAATTTCAACAACCTCCTCTGCCAGCAGCTACCGTGTCAACAATAACGTAAAGCTCAGCTGCACTCGGAGGGGCGTACCTACCAACATGGCGTTAAGGGGGGGGGGGGGCTTACACGGCTTACTGTGCCGTGACGTCAACTCCTCATTCCTAAATGAGAACACAATTCGGTGTTTAGCTAGGCTAGTTGCACACGTCTTTTTTTATGTAGACTAGCCTAGTCAAGGCCTGCGGTTCGATGAATACTTTTCTATTAGATGTAGGTACCCAATGTGTTCGCGTTATCCATACAGCATGGCCTATTCATGCATTTTAATTGCCCATAGATAGGCTACACCAGCGGTCCCCAACCACCGGGCCATTCAGCTCTTAGCAGATCTTAGCTAGATTCCTGACCGGGCCTATGGCCGGCGGCGGAACCCCGACCGCGGAACCCCCGGCGGTGGAGCTAAGATCTGAATATTAGCCCCAGCTTGATGATTCGGATCTTAGATTATGGTAGGTGAAAAGTTTGGACCCCTGGGCTACACTATCCATTGGAAATTGACACAGTTTCTCGTCGGTGAGTTCGCCTTAGCACTAAAGGCATCATGCACTTAGCACGTGATCAGACCACCAGAGTTGTTGGTCGTAGCACATTGAGACTAGTGCCGCGGTCAGTCGACCGCCTATTTATTTTTGTTCTCCCGTCAAACGGCTCACTGTAAGTCCACCTCCGCACAAGTCTGTGCGCTGTGCGCGCCCTGCTGGTTAATCTGCTATCCTCTTTCTTCCCCCTCCCCCCGCCTTCACTGCTTTGATATGAAAAATGGCTGAGGCAGGTGAGTCCTCCGAATCAAGTCGAGTATTTCAGGCCAACTGGTAAAGGAGTGTCACGGCTTTCAAACACACAAACCTATGGACGCCTCAGAACGGACTAGTCAACGCGCTGCGGCATCACTCGGGCAGGTTGGTGTGTGTGTGTGTGTGTGTGTGATTTCAAAGTAACAAACTCAAAGCCGATGCATGCGTCCAAAACTATTCGTTCAAAACCAAATAAACAACAAAAACAGCGTCCCTTATTCGCTTTAAATACTTTATTTACCGCGCCGTATTAATTCCCAAGTTTTGAAAAGAAAAGAAAGTATTTGAAGCGAATATATGGGGTCAGAACAGTCTCATTAATAATGAATGCACAGAGAAGGATTCACAAATGTATTTTGTGATTTATATATAAATTACTCTCTTCTCACAAATACATTTCAATACACACAAATGGATATCGGAATGTATCAATTTAAAATAAATCCATAAACAAAAATAAGTTTCACAAACACATTTCTGATCCACACACAAATGTTTTAAATAAATGTAATATAAATCCATAAATATATAAATTAAAAAAATATTTGCAATTTTCATCAAAAATGTATTTGGATGTTGTTACATTTATATACAAACTGTTAAACTTGAATTTACAAGACGCTTTTCATTTGTGAACTTGTTTGCATTTGTGTGTGAACTGGTCTGTATTTATATGTGGATTTTTGAGACTCCCCTGACACGGCTGGATTCACAAATGCATTTTTTTCAACAAGGAACTTTCTGTAGCCAATCAGATGCCTGCCTCGTTTTCAGCCAATCACATGGCTCCCGTGTTTCTCGGCCAAAATGATCGTCCATAACAAAAGCCGTTTCTCAATACCAAGTACGCGGACTACGTTCTCGCGGACTTGGAAGTACGTACTTGGCAAGTCCGGACTTTCAAGTACAGACTTCCGAGAACGCGAGTACGCACCTGCAATTGACCGTTCGCCAGAGTTTGATTGACAGGCAATCTGATCAATCAGAACGCTCCTATTATCGAGTAGTTAATGTCCTCCATTTTGTCCGACATCTCTCCGACATACCGGCCGGGGCTATCAGCAGTGTTAACTCAGCTGCTCAGTGTTTACTTCGTTAGAAACTTCTAGATATTATTTTTTAATTCAGAGCTCAATATGGTAAAACGGTGTTGTCATGGAACCTGCAACACTGACAGCAGATATAGTGACCGAGTTGCCAACGTCTTTTTTTTCCCTTTCCCGAAGCCAACTAGGAACATTGAAAAATGTTTACGGTGGATAAAGTCGGTCATTATGCGTGACACAGCCTGCGATAAGTACGACCAAGGATAGAGGGTGTTCAGCACACACCAACAGTGAGTTTAAGCTCATGTAAAACGTAGTCCTATACAGTTACCCTTGTTGACACTTGCAGTGTGAGTCCACCAGTCTCCTCTCTTTTAAGTCGACCTCGAAATTGACAATATGACGAGAGGCAGATTTCCGTTGGCTGGGATAAACTTCTCCCTTAACGCTGATTGTGCCTATAATGTTATGTAGCCAAAATAAATTATCTGAAAGTTCATGCTTCAGTCAGGATTCACACTTTCATTTATTCTGACAATTTAGATTTGTTATATTTCAATATAATAAATTATCTAACAATGTAAACAAATTAAGTAAAGAGTTAGCAGCAACATGACCGTTAGTCTTGGTAATAGATAGCTATTTACCTGTACTATTTTTGTATATTATGATGCTATGTACATAAGATCCAGATATGAAGGCATAAGCCTTTTGTTTTTTCTTTAAAGAAATGCTTCCTTCGAGATAAGTCGTCTGGTATATCGCCTAAATTCCCAACTTCCCAACTTCCATCTTCACGTTACAAGCCAGCTGATGTCGGACTTGACAGCAGAACCCGCCCCCGAGACAGGGGGGCGTGGCTAGAACGCTCCTGGCGAACGGTCAATTGGAACAGCAGCGGACTCGATGATGCATTCTGGGATATTTAACGGTCCCAAGTCCACACGAGTCACCTCCGATGCATCCTCGGTAGAACGGCCTTATCGAGAACGCATCGAGAACACTTCCGGGTTTTACGACAGTACTCGCGTACTCGTGTACTTGGAATTGGAACAGTGCTTGGGCTACCACTGATGACGTTTATCGAGAACGCAAGTACACGAGAACACACGAGAACGCAAATTGAGAAACGGCTAAACTCTGTAGGTGGCGAAGAAGCAAAAGCTGCGTCACGTTTTCAACTACAACCTTTTTCCATCTGGTTTCCACTTGGGTTTTGGATTGTCGGGCCGTTAAAGTAGTAAACTATTATGAAGAAGTATTATGCTAACGCGGATCTGCGCAGACTTAGGACGTCACGACTCTCCCAGTCAAGGGTGCATAGCACCGGCAATGTTTATTTTTTTGTCTTCACCGAAATGGAGTTCAGTGGCACCAGAGCCCGCCTACGGAGGGGGCTCCAACGCTGCTCGTTCATGTGGGAAATCGATCAAAATCTCAATAACAGCCAACAAACTCTTATCACGGTCAAACCAAAAAGTCAATTCGTGGAGAAAAGAGGCTGAACCTCGCCAGTGAATAAGTTTTATACACCACTGAAATCGCGTGTGAAATGACCATCATGTTAGGTTGTGACTGGTTGCGAGCACTCCCTCCTCCCTAACAAGTATGACGTATGAAGTCTGCGCAGATTGTAACTAGCTCCCGGTTAGCATTAATAATAGTTTACTACTTTAATGGCCAGACAATCCAAAACCCAAGTGGAAACCAGATGGAAAAAGGTTGTAGTTGAAAACGTGACGCAGCTTTTACTTCTTCGCCACCTACAGAGTTTGTTATGGACGATCATTCAAAAACTTCTTCAGTTCCCGACCACTTCTTCAGCGGTCTTATGCTGAGGTATCCCTCGTGGGATTGCAGTCATGTAATTGGCTGAAAACTAAGGAGGCATCTGATTGGCTACAGAGAGTTCCTTGGTGAAAAAAAAAATGCATTTGTGAATCCAGCCGTGTCAGGGGAGTCTCAAAAATCCATGTATAAATACAGACCAGGTCACACACAAATGCAAACAAGTTCACAAATGAAAAGCGTCTTGTAAATTCAAGTTTAACCGTTTGTATATAAATGTAACATTTAACATTCAAATACATTTTTGATGAAAATTGCAAAAAAAATAATAATTAATATATTTATGGATTTATATTACATTCATTTAAAACAAGACACATTTGTGTGTGGATCAGAAATGTGTTTGTGAAACTTATTTTTGTTTATGGATTTATTTTACATTTATACATGCCGATATCAATTTGTGTGTATTGAAATGTATTTGTGAGAAGAGAGTAATTTATATATAAATCACAAAATACATTTGTGAATCCTTCTCTGTGCATTCATTATTAATGAGACTGTTCTGACCCCATACGAATAAGCGACGACACACACGAACGAACACGTGCACGCACGTTCATTCACGCAAGCAGGCACCCACTACAACCTGGAGAGGCTGTAAATGCTTTTAAAAATGATAATGGCTATAGACAATTTTTGACAGGTTACAAATTCTCCCAATTTACTTACTATTCCTCTGTACATATTTGTTTTTTCCTGCATTTTACAGATTTGTGAGGAGTTTTTCTGTATTACAAACAAAGATCTACTCGGAACATTCAGAGCTGCTGCTATGTGCCCCTACTGCTGAGTTTGTACCGCGCCCGAAAAACAGAGTTTGGCAAGGATCTGAAGGAGATACTGAGAAAGCTTGATGATGAGGTGTGTGCACAGTACAGTACCAAACAATACATTTGCCCAGATGAAATTCAATCTGTTGAATTACAATTAGTCTTGCTATTATTAGAGCTATCTTTCTGTCTTTTCTTTTTTTCTTTGAGACCACCAACATCGTCAGACACGGCAAGGAAGCAGCCATGAAAGGACTTCCTGTGTTCCTACGTGAAGATCCTAATCTACTTTTCAAGCAGTGTCTTGTAAGTATTAATGGTCATTAATATAAATTTTACAAGCATAGAGATACAATTGTAAAATGAAGATACTGTAATTGAAAATACTAGAAAATCTGAAAGTTTATTTCTGTTTCGCCCTCGGACTGCTTGAGAGAGGGAAGGGAAGTTAATTGCCTGTCTTATATAAAAGCTTATTGGTTGTGAAGTGAGTCCCTCTAGCACTTTTGACAGGGGTTTCAGATTATACCATGAGGAAGATGCTGCTTTGATATACAGGTTGTTGTCGGCAGATGTTAGACCGAGGCTACCTGCTTTGGCTAGAACTAGGGGGCTAGATCACAGCCATATCACTCACCACCTGTCAGGTCATTCTTTTGATACTAGTGATTAGGTCTAGGCCTCTACAGGCTACAAGCTATTATTTTTCTTACAGTCTGAGTCAAATGTTCTGGGCCACATAACTACAAGGGTGATATACTCTTCTACATTGGGTTGGAACCATTTCCTTGGTTTTGTGGACATTGCAGGTTATGCTGGTGAGCTGGCACGCATCTCACAGGGGTGAATTATACCATAGATTATAGATAGATAGATTATACCATGAGGGAAGATGCTTTTATTGAGCTGGCTCCTCTTTGCTCTTTTATCTGTTTAAATGTGCGCTATGCATGATGGTGGAAGTTCAGTTTGTATTATTTGTTTAAATTTCTTGGTTGATGCTTTTGCCCAACAGAACGTAGAGTAGGTTTAAAGTTTAGGATCACTTTGAATGTTCTTGTTTTCAATGGAAACACACATGAGTTATCCTGCATAGGAAATATAGGAGACCAAATCCTGTCTTTATTCATTTTTTCCAGATTCATATGGCGGTCTTATCATGGTAAACTAGCTCATTGTCAGGTGTTTAACAGCGACACACACTCGGAGACAGTAAAGAAAGACGGGTCCTAGCTGCTACGCGCGTTTGATGTGCTCTCACCGTTCTCATGCACACAATTGTTTTTTTAATACATAAATTAAAGGCTTGTGGTTTGTCCACGATGCGGCCTATATGCGGGAAATTACGGTAGTGTAGTTTACATAGTTTTCATAGTTATCAGCCTACGTGCTGCTGAGAAGACCAGAGTTTTTTTACAACACCCTCAGGGGTCGCATAGCTATTGGATCATGAGGAGATATTAGCTGAATGCTAGGAAATGTTATTTGTTTAAAGGTCCCATGGCATGCTATTTTATGGATGCTTTAATAAAGGTGTTAGTGGGCCCCTAATACAGTACTTGAAGACGTTTAAGAAATTCAGCCTTGGTGCAGAGTTACAGCCACTACGAGCCAGTCCCACAATGAGCTCTCCACAAACGTGCCGTTTTTAGAGGCGGGTCAAGGTGCAGGGTGGGAGTGTGGCTCTGAGCAGCTTGCAGCCACGGTACCATGCGCTAGTGTTTACAGTGGAACACTGAACACTCCGGGTGCTCCGGCGGGAGTCCTGGAGCTCTATATCTAAATAATATCATATTATATTTAGATATCTATATTATATATATTATCATGGTCAAAAGCTGTTTGCGCCTCCGTATGATATTATGAATCTCAAACGACTGCGACGGGTTCTCAGACGCCTCTGGTTCTTCCACGTCAATATTAAGTAGGCTACAGACTCAACGGAGAAATGAAATGGAGGAGAAGGGGATTGTTGCCCGGGGTTGTCTGCGTCGGGTTGGTTGAGAAGGAATTGGGAACCGTGCCATGGAGGAGAAAAGGATTGTTGCCCAGGATTGTCCGTCGGAGCCCCGCGGAACGCTGGCCGCCCCCGGGGCTGCCCGCCCAGCCCTGCTGCCACGGCAGCGGTCCGTCTGAGCCCCGCTGCCCGCTGGCCACCCCCGGGGCTACCTGCTGAACGCTGGCCAACCCTGGGGCTGCTCGCCCAGCCCCACTGCCCGCTACAGCGAGGCTCCGACGGACAATCCTAGGAAACAATCCTTTTTTCCTCCATGTCGCGGTTCCAAATTCCTTCTCAACCAACCCGACGCAGTCTAGTCTTTTCACCAAATGGGAGCTACATGCAAGCTTGCGTTATTGTGTTGCATGTTATGCGCCATGAAGGCCGCCTCATACCTCCGGTTCCGGATGAAATTTGTCCGTCCGTACTAAACGTTGTCTCCGGGACTACCCTTCATACCTCCGTCCGGTTTCAGTGTTATGGATGTTACGCAAAACAACCTCTAGAGGGCAGTGACTGTCGTGTATAAAATGACCGGCATCGACAATCGCAAACATGGTATCTGTAGAGGAGATGATTATGCTCTGTGTCATCCGGCACAAAGTGTACGTGGAGGTGGCATGTGGCACCCCTCACCAACCTGCAGATTCTCTGCTCAAAATTTAAATTCAAAAAAGTTTTATTGGCATAAAAAATATACATTTGCATTGCCAAAACAGGTGTACAATAAAATTATAAGGTCACTTATATAGTATAATATAAGTATAAAACGTTAAATACAAAATATATATACATATCAGTTATTATAGGCCTACTACTCTCGTGGTTGGGACTTCTGCCTCTACTGCCGCCTCGATCTCCGGTGGTAGTGCTCCGGTTTGTCCGGAGCACTCCGGATTCGTAAGCTCAGAGGCGACGGACCCACTGACGGACGACCTCCGGGACCAGACAAAAGCGTCCGTATCCGTATTTACCGTAGGGTGTGAATGGGCCTTTACACCAACAGTGGAACGGTTATCCAAATAACAAAGAACACTTGCGTTACAGTGTGTATTCACACACACACACATGTGGCGCTCGCACGGTCCTAGCTCATTGTCTCATTGGCGGGCCAAATTCTCTGGGCGGGCCAAGCAGAGAAAGGGGAGGTGACATGGCCCCATATGACGTCATATGGGGCCGGAAGCCAAATCGAATCGTTCAGCGATCCTTTTTTCAAAGACGGCGCAAGATAGCTACTTCTCGGTTTACACCTAACGCAATTTTTAGCTACTGGGGGACCATAGGGAGGCTAGGGGAACTCGACTTAATGTTAGAAAACCTCAAAGTGAAAATGTCATGCTATGGGGCCTTTTTAAATGGCTTATTAATTCATAGGGCTCCTTTTTAGGTATAGGCCCATTTGATTGTTGTTTCTGCTGATCAGGTGCACCAACCCATTGCAGCAGCAAATTTGATGATGGAGGTGTGATTGCTGCTCTGCAGCGGGTGCATCACATAGCCCTGGGCAGAGCCGTATATAGAGAGTTCTGCCAACTGAAATCATGGGTGCCATCTTGTAGACCCAAGTCAGCTCACTGTACAACGTCTGCCAATGGAACAAAGATGGGATGTTGCAACAAATCGCTCATTATCATCATAAACTGTTTGTGAATGTTAAAAGGTTTCTCATACTTTGCTAAAATATAAACGCTTTTACAAATATATCACGTTGAACGTCTCGAGAAGACAGACAATTATGCCTACATCACCTACAGGGCTCCAGACTAACTTTTTGACAGGTAGCACTGGTGCCACCTAGCTTTTCATTTAGTAGCACCAAAACAAATTAGGTAGCACCATATTTTTCTTTGTAAAGCGTGTTATTAATACATGACCTTATGTTTATGAAAGATTGACAAATAAATAGATAAAGAATAAAAATAAAGATAGATAAACGCCTTAAATTAAGCACATAACATGGAATATTTATATTTACACACACACACACACACACACACAATTCTGTGTGTTTTTATAAGATACCTGGGCATGATGGTATTAAATAATAATTTAATTCTAACAGAAATTATAATTAACCTATAGAGCATTTTTCCATATAGTTATTATCATTTGGCTATATGAGACACACTCCTTACCTTCTGCATGGCCATGTTCAACCACAATATGGCCAATAAGAATATTGGTTTTCCATCTTCAACGATACGGGCATATATAATCTCGCACTCTTTGGTGGATTTGTCAGTGGAACCGTCAAGCATGAACGAGAGGTAGGGGGCGGATGCGACTTTTGTCAGTGGTCTTTCCCTTGAGTGTGTGCTATAACTCCCACAAATTGTGCACAGGCAGTGTCGTTGGAATATGGGGTTGGGGTTGACGTTCAGTCCGTTATTCTTCATCATTTTGTGAACGGGAATTCCTCTTTAGCGATGTTGTAGGCGGAGTTAAACTTGATGATCATTTGTTCATTCTCCGCCGAGCGATTGGTCTCATCTATCCGATTAAATGAGGTGAGGAGGGACTGGGAGCTTCATGTGATGCAGCGGTCCCTGCATGTCTTGTGCTTTTAGCTTTCATTGTGTAATTTTAATGACTGAACTTTGAATTGTGTAGACCCATTTACAAAATGTGTTTTGCCTGCAACGGACGGGCCACATGTCCTGCAGTATACACACCATGGTTTGTCCCTCATAACGCAACCACGGGAACTGCGCCAGCCATTTTTGTTGAAAACAATACTTTTTTTTTTTCTCCCCACTGCCCCCCGCCTCTTTCGCCAACCTGTCACTGTCCTCTTCAGAATAAGAATCTGAGATTCTTTTTGCTTCCTCTGCTAAACCTTCTCCAGCACCAACAACAGCCTCATTTGTTTCCTCCTCCGAGACATTTTTCTTCTTAAAATAATCTACTATCGACCTCTTCATATCTGCTCGTCCTCCTGCAAGTAGCACCGGAGCGACCTCATTAAATTTTAACTCACACCTTAAGAAATTAAGGTTGCATATGCGACCTAATAGGTCGCACTCTGGAGCCCTGATCGCCTATCAGTGGAGCCGCGTTCACCTTCTCCGATAGCCGTCGCCGTGTAGCCTACGATTACTTATTGAGACATTGGCTAAAAATTACAACTTCTTGGTTATTTATTTTAATCTAGACTATAAATATTTCCCCTAAACATCAAATTAACCCTTCTCGTAGCCTACTTAGGTGTCATGATCAGACTGTGTCTATTGTTAAAAGTCTGACTGATGACTAATGCCCAAGGGAAAAAAGACCATACACGTATGATTTTGTTTATCAATTAAAGAGTTTTCTCTTTCATAAAAAATGAATCAGATGTTAGCAATATAAAAATAACTTTGGTTACTTCTTAGACTATAACTTATAATACATTCTGAATGTTTGCATTCAAATCCTAGCAGTACGCAATAATTTGTACAACATTTAAACAGACTCTCAGGAAGATCCTCCAACAGGAAAATTCATATTCAATATTCATATTAAAATATCAACAGTGAAATCAGGGAAGAGCCATTAAAACATCTCAAATATTACGGTAAAAGTATACATTTTGTATTAGACAATCTTTAATATCTTTACTTCTTACACTATATAGCGTATAATACATTCTGAATACATTCTGAATGTTTGCATTCAGAGATGGTTCATCTTCAGTCCGTTTCGTTTGGTGGGTCTGCTGGGCGCTGTCGGTGGGGTGAAGACGAACAGTGTTGGGATGGAATTTGGCTTGAGCTTCCTAACACCATCAGCTCTGTGACTCTAACTGTGTCTCATCGAAGTGGTCCTACAAACTGAGTCATTTTAATGCAATTTCAAAGAGAAAGTAAATGATGGTAATGGATTTTCACAGAATGGCATCTAACCAATGCATAGTTATTGCATGGATTACATAAGCGCTTTGGCACCATGCTGTTTGCACTAGACTCTAGACAAGAGTAACATAAATCTCTCCAGCAAACATGAACTGACCATGTATTATCTGTAACTCGAGAAATAGCTGACCAAGCAATGCTGCAAAAGGGCATTTGTTTGCAATATATCCACATGATTTCTGTGCAAAGTTAATCACAATCTTTCTGACATGCATGAACATAAACAAAGACAATGCAGCCGGTGTTTTGAAAGAATGCAGGGTAAAATGCGGCAGTGCAGAAAGATAGCACGTCAAGTAGGCTAGCCTTGCAATGATGTAGTATTAATAGTTGTCATTATTCTAAAAATTGCATAGATTTTCACAGAATGGCATCTAACCAGTGCATACTTATGCATACTTATGCATAAAAGAGCCTGGTAGAAAAATACAGATGGCAGATGCAGGTTGTTTGTCCCGGAGTTCAGTGCTAGCATTAGCATAAAAAAGGCGCAAAGAGCTAGCGAGCATCGTGTAGCTTAACACTACTAGGCTAAGTTCAAATCAAATTCACTTTGGTTAGTACTTTTTTCGAAGCATGCCATGAATTGATGGGGTACAATAATATTTTCCAAATGTGTTTTCTTTACAAAGTCCATGATAGAAATGTTCTTACATCACACAACAAGGAAAAATTATTCGGCTTCCAGTTCATCCTTCTGACCCTCTGCTCCCACAATTTCCTCCTAGTAGGGTCCTGAGGGAAATGATGCAGACGTTTACCACGTCCGGGCCTTAGAGAGCAACCATAGGCTACACAACACGACATTTTCTTTCGAAAAGTAATGATATTACAGATATATATTCCTCTCTTGTAAGTTGTCGCACTTGCCTTGATAGCATGGTAATGACGATTGATTAATGTTTGGTCTGTAAGATGGCGTACACAAAACACGTGACTACCTTTGAACCAATCCACGACTGAATTGTCCTGAACGTTCTAAACAGAGTTGGCGGAACTCTCTCTATATATGGCTCTGGCCCTGGGAAGAACTTGTGCTGAGGGATAGTGGATGTCACATATTCTACTCTGGCCACCTGTGATCGGTTCTTTTAAGCAATCTTACACAAGATGGCGTTCTTGAATGTCATTGGTACGCAAAGCACAGCCGTAGGAACGAGGCGCTTGCGCCGAGTTCCGAAGTCCTGTGCTTCAAGTACCAATAATGACATTCAAGAATGTAGATCGAGTGTAAGATTGCAAATCAATAACACAAACCATCTTCATTATCAACAATATTGTAAAATGTTTTCATATTGTGGGTTAATTTGCCCTCAAATTCAAGCTTTCTGCCCGAGTTCATCTCCATCAGAAAATAGTTCCTATAGTAAAAGCGCCTCGTTCTTACTGCGCAAGTGAAACAATGTAACAGTTGAACGTTGTTATGGAAACTAGGCTCATGAAAGTAGTTTCAGCTAGTTAGTGTAGCGATACTTTCTGTAATTAGGCACATTATTTTTGTCTGTTCTTTCACCAGGCATTTAAACACACTCTAGAATGGGAATTTACCAATCAGAGTGCTTGCTTAAACTTGTGTGTTATTGAATACCACATTAAGTCAGCTTTACAAATTTTCTCATTTTTCCCATGGACAGCACCAGATAGGCTTGAATGACGGGGATATGGATCAGTATACACCGGAATGGTCCTTCAACAACAAAGCTAAAATGACAGACAACTTCATATTGGATATGACAATCCAATTTGAGATGCCTGGCTCCCTACAAGACATGTAGTATGTGATGTGAGTTTGAATTGAAAATAATATTTCTTAATGTCCTCAAACAGGGAACTGATCCAGATGACGTGGCTGCCAAGGGAGTCACTGTGGGAATTCTGTATGTCCTGTGTGGCTGAAGCCTCATCCCCCAAGATCCAAAACATCGCACTCATCTTAGAGGAATCCATAGTAATAAAGGACCTTCCGGATACTCCCATGGCCTACCTTCTCGGCCTCCTTTATGCACTCAATATTTCCTATCCGGAGGACCTTAAGTACACCTTTGAAACACGTGTTCCTGGATAATGGCCCAGAATGCTCTGTGTGCGATCTCTAAAGAAAAAGCTTTGTCTTGTCTAAACGTTGCAAAAAGAAAAGTGAAATAAAGAAACAGGTTTTCCCTCTTGGAGTCAGCTCTGATTAGCAGCTGTGAAATTTGACAAGTTCACATTGTTTTGTGTTGTGTTCTCAGACTAATTGCTGGTTAATAACTCAAAAGTTTGTAAAATGTGTGTTACACCCATTTGTAAGTTATGTAGTTATTGCTATAAGGCAATGTGAAATTTGACATTGATTTATTTTATTTATATTTTTCTACATTGTTACATTGCTACATTGATTGTTCTAGCAAAATGTTAATGCAGAATGTATTTTCAAGTTAGACCTGTGAAGCCATACGTGTCAAGACAGCTGTGAATGACATGTTATGTGAATTTTAACTGAACTTTTTCATGTTAATTCTCTTGATGCCCATAGTCATCTCTGACCAGCAGCTGGCAATCTAATGTTTTAAGTGTTTATCACACATTTTATTGTCTTTAATTGTATTTTAGATGCATCTGAGCAGGGATTATTGTTCTAGCATAAGTGTAACTGCAGAATGTTTTTCAAGTTATACCTGAATATTTGGCCATATTGTTGAATTTGAAATTCACACTTTGATCACTGACTAGCAGCTGTGAATGACATGTCATGTGAAATTTAACTGAACTTTTTCATGTTAATTCTCTTGATGCCCATAGTCATCTCTGACCAGCAGCTGGCAAACTAATGTTTTAAGTGTTTATCAAGTGAAGAATGGGGATATCGCACACTAGGGCTAAGAAGTTCCAAAAGTATTTTAAAAGCCGAAACAATTACAGGACACATAAACAAGGGGAAACGTTTCGGGTCTAGCCCTTCATCCGTGTTCCTTGTACGTGCGGCCTTTTATAGGCTCGCCTGCCAATCACCCAATCACCCCAAGACACATGAGTGTGTTTGGGGTCACAGTGTATCCAAATCACCAAAGTTACACCACAGGTAATATAATATAATTATATACAAACATGTACAGGAGTTATAACAATTGTATACAGAAACATATAGTCACATTTTAATAGTGATACCATATTTAAATTTAAATAAAATAAAATAAATATATATATATATAAAACATAATATTTAGAAAAAGGTACACATCACCCTTATCAAAAGCAATATTGTAGTGCCGGAGGAAAAGGAGGACGTAGGCGACGTAACAACCACTTCAAGTTTTTAATTGAACTCAACATACCAATGATTCGTAGTGCAAGGTAGAACTCTCAGTGCAACAGCATAAACCGTCCCTCTAGACCCCGTGTCTCTTAACCCGTTCCCTCCCACTAGATCACTCCCAGTAAGAGGGGAACACGAACACATAATGTAGTCACTACACCAGCCCCCCCAGTGTTCACCTCAATATTCAAAATCCCCACGGTGAGGAGGGTGTATGGCCCGGCCCCTACGACTGTAGGCAAAGTCAGGAGGTGCGGGAGGAGGCGTGACATCGTCCATCACATCCCCCTGTTGAGCGGGGCGGGGGGCAGCGACGACTGGAGGGCCGCAAGCTGTGGGGGGTCGTAGGGTTTGGAGGGGGGGACGGCCACGGCGTGGCAGGGGTTGCAGGACGGGCGGGCGCCCCCTTCGCGGTGGGATGGCCAAGTCTGGGGGCAGCTCAAGGTCCAAGTGAGCCGGTTTGAGGTGATCGCCAGACACACACTCAGGCTTACCACCCACGTCAACCACAAAGTTCTTGGCTCCCACCTCGACGACACGAAAGGGTCCGTCATAGGGAGGTCGCAGCGGCGTCCTGTGGCCGTCGTGGCGGATGAAAACAAAACCCGCCGACTGCAACTCCGGGGGCACCCGGGAAGCAGGGACGCCATGCTGCGTGGTCGGGACCGGGGCGAAGGCCTTGGCGCCGTCCAGCAGAGAGGCGCGCTGAGCGGAGGCGGACCAGGGCTCGGTCGACCTGGGGATGAAGTCACCCGGGACCCTCAGCGGTTGTCCGAACACCAGCTCGGCCGACGATGACTGGAGGTCCTCCTTAGGCGCTGTCCTGAGCCCCAGCATGACCCACGGCAGCTTGTCGAGCCAGTTGCCGTCCGTGAGGCCGGCTCGAAGGGCGGCCTTCATGGAGTGATGAAAGCGCTCAACAAGTCCGTTAGCCTGCGGGTGGTAGGCGGTGGTGTGGTGTAGCTTGACCCCCAGATTTTCCGCCACCGCCGCCCACAGCTCAGAAGTAAACTGCGGGCCACGGTCAGAGGAGAGATCAGCAGGAGTGCCGTAGCGGGAGACCCACACCGCAATGAACGCCCGGGCCAGGTTGGGGGCTGTCGTTGAGGAGAGTGGGACTGCCTCCGGCCAGCGTGTCGTCCTGTCGACCATGGTAAAGAGGTATGTGAAGCCGTGCGAGGGGGGCAGGGGACCCACCAGGTCCACGTTGACATGGTCGAACCTCCGCTCGGGCACCGAGAACCGTTCCAGGGGGGCCTTGACATGGCGATGCACCTTGGCACGCTGGCAGGCAGCGCAAGTGTCGACCCAGGCCCTCACATCCCTCTTGAGCCCGTGCCAGACGAACTTCCCTGACACCAGCCGTGAGGACGGTTTCCTTCCCGGGTGCGATAAGCCGTGAACCGCGTCGAAGACAGGGCGTCTCCAGTTGGCGGGGACTACAGGTCTCGGCCGCCCCGTGGAAACGTCGCACAGGAGCGTGGTCCCTGCATCACTGAAGAGCACCTCCTCCAGGCTCAACCCAGTGTCCGATGACTTTAGAGCTTGGATGGAGGGGTCGGCGGCCTGATCCACAGCCATGCGGGAGTAGTCCAAGCCCAGCTGGACTGCACCGACCACCGCCCTGGAGAGACAATCCGCGACCACATTGGACTTCCCAGCCACGTGCTGGATGTCCGTGGTGAATTCGGAAATGTAGGCGAGTTGGCGCTGCTGGCGGTCGGACCACGGCTCCGCCGTCTTGGACATGACGTGTGTGAGCGGTTTGTGGTCCACGTAGGCCGTAAACTCGCGGCCTTCCAGCAAAAAACGGAAGTGTCTGACCGCGAGCCACAGCCCGAGGAGCTCCCTGTCGAAGGTGCTGTACCTGCGCTCTCTGGGAGACAGCTGGCGGCTGAAGAATGCGAGCGGCTGCCAGGCATCCCCAACCCACTGCTCGTACACCGCCCCCACGGCAAAGTCTGATGCGTCCGTGGTGAGAGCAGTGGGCGCAGAGGGCGAGGGGTGGGCCAACATGGCCGCACGGGCCAGGGCCGCCTTGGTGTCCTGGAAGGCCTTGACACGTTCTGCCGTCCAGTCGACTGGTTGCTTCAGAGTCTTGCCCTTCTGAGCCTCGTACAGCGGTCGCAGGATGTGAGCTATGTGGTGGAGGAAGCGATAGTAGAAGGTCACCATCCCGATGAACCCCTTGAGCTCGCTGACTGTGCAGGGGCGTGGGAAAGCTGCAACCGCTTCCACCTTCGAGGGGAGGGGGGTCACACCCTGCGCGGAGACCTGGTGCCCGAGAAAGTCAAGGGTGTCCCGTCCGAACTCACACTTCGCCGGATTGACAATCAGCCCGTGTTGGCTGAGCCGCGTGAAGAGGGTCCGGAGGTGGGACAGGTGCTCCTCTTCCGTGGTGCTCGCGACGAGGATGTCATCCAAGTAGACGAAGAGGAAGGGCAGGTCTTGGAGCACCGAGTGCATGAGGCGTTGAAAGGTCTGCGCAGCGTTCCTCAGGCCGAAGGGCATCCGAAGAAACTCGAAGAGACCGAAGGGGGTGACGACGGCCGTCTTAGGGACATCCTCTGGGTGCACCGGCACCTGATGGTACCCCCGCACCAGGTCCACCTTGGAGAAGACTCGTTTGCCCGCCAGGTGCGCTGCAAAATCCTGAATATGCGGGACCGGGTAACGGTCAGGCTTGGACGCGTCATTGAGGCGGCGGTAGTCCCCACATGGGCGCCACCCACCATCTGGCTTAGGGACGATGTGCAGGGGGGACGCCCAGGGGCTGTTTGAGCGCCGAACGATGCCCACCTGCTCCATGTGCGCAAACTCCGCCCTGGCGACGGATAGCTTCTCCGGGTTGAGGCGCCTGGCCCTGGCGTGGAGGGGAGGCCCGTTGGTCTCGATGTGGTGTTCCACTCCGTGCTTCACCGTGGGCGCGGAGAAGGTGGGTTTAGTAAGGTCAGGGAATTCGGCGAGCAGCTGAAGGTACTGGTCGTTTTCGGCGAGCGTGTTGGACAACCCGCTGCAGACCGCCTCCCCCTGCGTACAGGCGAAGGAAGCGAAAGTCTGTGAGTTGACCAGGCGCCTGTTCCCCACGTCCACTAACAGATTATGGGCGCACAGAAAATCCGCGCCCAGGAGGGGAAATGTGACAGCTGCGACGACAAAATCCCAGGTAAAGCGTTGTCCACCGAAGCACACGTCCACCGCTCTAGTGCCATAGGCACGGATAGGCGTGCCGTCCGCACCCACCAACTGTGGACCGTGCTCTCCCTTCGCCACCTCCGATCTCCCTGACGGAATGATGCTCCACTGGGCACCTGTGTCACAAAGGAACCTGCGACCGGAGACGGTGTCTTGTATGAAGAGCAGCCTGTTGGTGACACCAGCGCTCAGGGCTACTACCGAGCGCTGGCCCTGCCGTTTCCCATCTGGCCAAAGGTGCAGGGCGAGCGGCACCGTTTGGCCTTGGTGCCAAAAGTGGCGTGGTAGAAACAATGGCCCGCAGCGTTACCCTGCTGGCCAGAGGGCCCGGCGTCATCCTTCGCCCTCTTGCGACGGTCCTGAGGCGGGGCAGCTGCGGGAGCAAGCAGGTCTGGGGACCGTTGAGGCATGGCCAAGACGAATCGGTCCGCCTCCTTGGCCAGGGCGCGGGGTCCCACGATGGTGGTGTTGGCCAGCGCCATCCTGACCTGAGCTGGCAGTGTGCGCATGAACAGCTCAGTGAAGACGATCATGGGGTCTTCTGCACCGAGCAGGTTCAGCATCCTCTCCATACGTGCAGAGGGCCTCTCGTCCCCCAAGTCTGACATGTCAAACAAGCGGCGCACCCTCTCCGCGGTGGACAGCTCAAATGTCTCCAGGAGCAGGGCCTTGAGGTGCTCATATTTGTTTGTCGTCGGGGGGGCGGACAGAAACCCCACCACACGCGCTGCGGTGGAGCTGCCCAGCATAGCCACAGTATGGTTGTACCGGTCGTCGTCGTCTGTAACGTTGCTCTTGTTGAAATGTGCCTCCACTATAGCGAACCATGCGGCAGGTGTCGAGTCCCAGAACTCCGGCAGCTTAAGAGTGGGGGCGCGCACGTCCCGCGTCGCCCTGACAGGAGACGGTGATGTCTGCCGCTGTGAACGTCTTCCTCGGCCGGACATGTCGCAGAATTGCAGTGTTCGCTCGCGCGGTTTTTGTAAACAATGAATAACAAAAACGAACGTCGGGGTCACCAGTGTAGTGCCGGAGGAAAAGGAGGACGTAGGCGACGTAACAACCACTTCAAGTTTTTAATTGAACAACTCAACATACCAATGATTCGTAGTGCAAGGTAGAACTCTCAGTGCAACAGCATAAACCGTCCCTCTAGACCCCGTGTCTCTTAACCCGTTCCCTCCCACTAGATCACTCCCAGTAAGAGGGGAACACGAACACATAATGTAGTCACTACAATATCATCATAGCACATTAGGTTATCTTGCGTCCATGTTGGCCTAGTCCATTA
Source organism: Micromesistius poutassou (assembly GCF_964030765.1). Classification (NCBI taxonomy): domain Eukaryota; kingdom Metazoa; phylum Chordata; class Actinopteri; order Gadiformes; family Gadidae; genus Micromesistius; species Micromesistius poutassou. Next base: position 7,808,187 of record NC_140273.1, on the reverse strand, counting down.
TTCAACCAACTATTCTAATTACAACAGTTACAGCGAACATGTTAAGGTAAATTCATCATTGATACCACATAGACGGTCTCCTAAGACCAGTTCAGACCAAAGATTCGCGACGCAACGAGACTCTTGGGACGTCGCAGGGGAAAAGTTGCAGCAGTGTGAACTGGTCGTCGCAAGGCGGCTGATGCCGTTGCAAGGAGTCCCCAAAGATTGAACATGTCAAATCGCCAGGTCCAGTTTTAGAACGTAATGATGTGGCTATTTCTCTTCAGCTAATCAGGACACCGCACAACAATTTAGGCTTATTAAATACAAGTTGTAGATGCTAACGGTATTATCTTTGGTTTTACACCGCACTTATTTAACATGCCCTGCAAATGTATAAATCAGTGTTCGAATTACGTGGGAGCCAGAGGGAACCGAGCTTCCAAAAAGGCAAAGTCAAAAAACTGAGGGGTCTCATATCTGAAGGTGTCTGCCATATTTGGCATTGTAATTTCATCTTAAACAACACTCATCCATCCCCGTGCAGTCTCTTACCATTAAAGATGTTAGATTAAAATATAGGCTAGCCTATTATACGTCACGTAGACTGACTCATTTCACGGATTCCTGTGAGACCGGGTTGCCTTAATTACATCGGTCGCATTTGTCAGGTGAAAACTAAATGTCAAGGGAAAGAGGCGGTGGTTGAAAAAAGTATTTCGATCGCTTATTAAGTTCACTCGTGGCGTGTGATGATTTATTCGTTTCCCTGTATCATTTCCTTAATTTAGAAGACAGTTAAGAAATAATAATTAAAAAATTATAATTATAAAAAAATGTATATAAAAAAAAATTATGAAAAAAAAATTATATATAAAAAAAAATTATAAAAAAATAAAAATTATATTAAAAAAAAATTATATAAAAAAAATTATTTAAAAAAAATTATAAATTAAAAATATATTTAAAAAAAAAAATAGGACCTGCGCACAAATGTTTTTTTTTGGACCTGCGCACGCATCTTTTTTTTTGGATCTGCGCGCGCATCTTTTTTTTGGACATGCGCACGCGCATCTTTTTTTGGACATGCACGCGCATCTTTTTTTGGACATGCGCGCGCAGGTCCAAAAAAAGATGCGCGTGCGCATGTCTAAAAAAAAGATGCGCGCAGATCCAAAAAAAAAGATGCGCGCGCATCTTTTTTTTGACATGCGCACGCGCATCTTTTTTTGGACCTGCGCACGCATCTTTTTTTTTGGATCTGCGCGCGCATCTTTTTTTTGGACATGCGCACGCGCATCTTTTTTTGGACATGCACGCGCATCTTTTTTTGGACATGCGCGCGCAGGTCCAAAAAAAGATGCGCGTGCGCATGTCTAAAAAAAAGATGCGCGCAGATCCAAAAAAAAAGATGCGCGCGCATCTTTTTTTTGACATGCGCACGCGCATCTTTTTTTGGACCTGCGCACGCATCTTTTTTTTTGGATCTGCGCGCGCATCTTTTTTTTGGACATGCGCACGCGCATCTTTTTTTGGACATGCACGCGCATCTTTTTTTGGACATGCGCGCGCAGGTCCAAAAAAAGATGCGCGTGCGCATGTCTAAAAAAAAGATGCGCGCAGATCCAAAAAAAAAGATGCGCGCGCATCTTTTTTTTGACATGCGCACGCGCATCTTTTTTTGGACATGCGCGCGCAGGTCCAAAAAAAGATGCGCGTGCGCATGTCCAAAAAAAAGATGCGCGCGCAGATCCAATTTTTTTTTTAGTATCATTTTTTTAATTTATAATTTTTTTTTATATAATTTTTTTTAAATAATTTTTTTTATATAATTTTTTTTTTTATAATTTTTTTTATATAATTTTTTTTTATATAATTTTTTTTTTTATAATTTTTTTTATATAATTTTTTTTTTATATAATTTTTTTAATATACATTTTTTTTTTTAATATACATTTTTTTTATATACATTTTTTTTCATAATTTTTTTTAAATTAATAATTCGTAATTCGATTTATACATTTCAGAGCTGCCAACTTGCACGGTGCACCGTGTGACACACGTTTTTGCCTGCTTGCCTGCAAAAAAACACGCGTCCCCCCGTCAATCCCGATCGTCGGTCCGTCCGTCCCCCCCGTCAACAATCACGATGCACGTTGCAATCAACTGCTTGCAACTCGCAACTCCTTGCGAGTTGCGGCGAGACGGGCTGAGACGTTCTAAAAATGGGGCAGTTCACACTGCTGCACCGGGCGGCGACGGCAGAGTGTGGTAAAGTTGGTTTTATATTGGACGTTGGATATTCAACACATTCGGAAAATCTATTTAGCACTGGCGTCGATGGACGCATTTGTGTCAAACCAACTTTGATGTGTTAATACAAGGCCTGCCTATATAACACAAAGCTTCTTTTGTCCAAAAAAAACATATTTTGATTTTATACCATTTTTATGTTGATAAATGCTTTAAATCTATTATGCGGCTTCACTTTTTGACTTACCCATGTCAAAACACATAGGGTTAACTCAGCTCACTGCCCTACACATAACACAAAGCTTCTTTTCTCCAAAAAAACATCCTTTGATTTCACACAATTTTTAAATGTTAAATGCTATAAATCTATTATGCCGCTTGGCCTTTTGACCTACCCACTTCAAAATACATCTGATGAACCCATCTAACTGCCCCACACATAACACAAAGCTTATTTTTTTCCAAAAACACACATTTTGATTTTATACCATTTTTTTATTGTTAAAAAAGGCTATGAATCTATTATGCGGCTTGGCCTTTTCACCTACCTATATCAAAACACATCTGGTGAACTCATCTAACTGCCACACATATAACACAAAGCTTCTTTTTTCAAAAAACCCACCCTTTGATTTTATAAAAAAAAAATATTTATTAAAAAAGGCTATGAAGCTATTATGCGGCTTGGCCTTTTCACCTACCTATATCAAAACTCATCTGGTGAACTCAGCTAACTTCCCCACACATAACACAAAGCTTCTTTTTTCCAAAAACCCACCCTTTGATTTTATACAATTTTTTTTTTATTAAAAAAGGCTATGAATCTATTATGCGGCTTGGCCTTTTCACCTACCTATATCAAAACACATCTGGTGAACTCATCTAACTGCCACACATATAACACAAAGCTTCTTTTTTCAAAAAACCCACCCTTTGATTTTATAAAAAAAAAATATTTATTAAAAAAGGCTATGAAGCTATTATGCGGCTTGGCCTTTTCACCTACCTATATCAAAACTCATCTGGTGAACTCAGCTAACTTCCCCACACATAACACAAAGCTTCTTTTTTCCAAAAACCCACCCTTTGATTTTATACAAATTTTTTTTTATTAAAAAAGGCTATGAATCTATTATGCGGCTTGGCCTTTTCACCTACCTATATCAAAACACATCTGGTGAACTCATCTAACTGCCACACACATAACACAAAGCTTCTTTTTTCAAAAAACCCACCCTTTGATTTTATAAAAAAAAAATATTTATTAAAAAAGGCTATGAAGCTATTATGCGGCTTGGCCTTTTCACCTACCTATATCAAAACTCATCTGGTGAACTCAGCTAACTTCCCCACACATAACACAAAGCTTCTTTTTTCCAAAAACCCACCCTTTGATTTTATACAATTTTTTTTTAATTAAAAAAGGCTATGAATCTATTATGCGGCTTGGCCTTTTCACCTACCTATATCAAAACACATCTGGTGAACTCATCTAACTGCCACACACATAACACAAAGCTTCTTTTTTCAAAAAACCCACCCTTTGATTTTATAAAAAAAAAATATTTATTAAAAAAGGCTATGAAGCTATTATGCGGCTTGGCCTTTTCACCTACCTATATCAAAACTCATCTGGTGAACTCAGCTAACTTCCCCACACATAACACAAAGCTTCTTTTTTCCAAAAACCCACCCTTTGATTTTATACAAAAAATTTTTTATTAAAAAAGGCTATGAATCTATTATGTGGCTTGGCCTTTTCACCTACCTATATCAAAACACATCTGGTGAACTCATCTAACTGCCACACACATAACACAAAGCTTCTTTTTTCAAAAAACCCACCCTTTGATTTTATGCAATTTTTTTATTTATTAAAAAAGGCTATGAATCTATGCGGCTTGGCCTTTTCACCTACCTATATCAAAACTCATCTCGTGAACTCAGCTAACTGCCCCACACATAACACAAAGCTTTTTTTTTCCAAAAACCCACCCTTTGATTTTATACAATTTTTTTAATGTTAAAAAAGGCTATGAATCTATAATGCGGCTGGGCCTTTTCACCTACCCACTTCAAAATACTTCTGATGAACCCAGCTAACTTCCCCACACATAACACAAAGCTTCTTTTTTCCAAAAACCCACCCTTTGATTTTATACAAAAAAAAAAATTATTAAAAAAGGCTATGAATCTATTATGCGGCTTGGCCTTTTCACCTACCCATATCAAAACACATCTGATGAACACAGCTAACTGCCCCACACATAACACAAAGCTTATTTTTTCCAAAAACCCAGCTTTTGATTTTATAAATATATTTTTATGTTAAAAAAGGCTATGAATCTATTATGCGGCTTGGCCTTTTCACCTACCTATATCAAAACTCATCTGGTGAACTCAGCTAACTGCCCCACACATAACACAAAGCTTTTTTTTTTTTCCAAAAACCCACCCTTTGATTTTATACAAATTTTTTTTTTTAAATGGTATAAAATCAAAGGGTGGGTTTTTGGAAAAAAAGAAGCTTTGTGTTATGTGTGGGGAAGTTAGCTGGGTTCATCAGAAGTATTTTGAAGTGGGTAGGTGAAAAGGCCCAGCCGCATAATAGATTCATAGCCTTTTTTAACATAAAAAAAATGGTATAAAATCAAAGGGTGGGTTTTTGGAAAAAAGAAGCTTTGTGTTATGTGTGGGGCAGTTAGCTGAGTTCACCAGATGAGTTTTGATATAGGTAGGTGAAAAGGCCAAGCCGCATAATAGATTCATAGCCTTTTTTAATTAAAACAAAAATGGTATAAAATCAAAGGGTGGGTTGTTGGGAAAAAAAAAAGCTTTGTGTTATGTGTGGGGCAGTTAGCTGAGTTCACCAGATGAGTTTTGATATAGGTAGGTGAAAAGGCCAAGCCGCATAATAGATTCATAGCCTTTTTTAATAAAAAAAAAAGGTATAAAATCAAAGGGTGGGTTTTTGGAAAAAATAAGCTTTGTGTTATGTGTGGGGAAGTTAGCTGGGTTCATCAGAAGTATTTTGAAGTGGGTAGGTGAAAAGGCCCAGCCGCATAATAGATTCAAAGCCTTTTTTAACATTAAAAAAATGGTATAAAATCAAAGGGTGGGTTTTTGGAAAAAAATAAGCTTTGTGTTATGTGTGGGGCAGTTAGCTGAGTTCACCAGATGAGTTTTGATATAGGTAGGTGAAAAGGCCAAGCCGCATAATAGATTCATAGCCTTTTTTAATAAAAAAAAATTTGTATAAAATCAAAGGGTGGGTTTTTGGAAAAAAAGAAGCTTTGTGTTATGTGTGGGGCAGTTACGTGTGGGTTCACCCTATGTGTTTTGATATGGGTAAGTCAAAAAGTGAAGCCGCATAATAGATTTAAAGCATTTATCAACATAAAAATGGTATAAAATCAAAATATGTTTTTTTTTTTTTACAAAAGAAGCTTTGTGTTATATAGGCAGGCCTTGTATTAACACATCAAACTTGGTTTGACACAAATGCGTCCATCGAAGCCAGTGCTAAATAGATTTTTCGAATGTGTCGAATATCCAACGTCCAATATAAAACCAACTTTACCACGCTCGACGGCAGGTGGTCTCCCTAGCAACTGTGAACGCTCTGGCACAGCTGAGAGCCGCATCAGCATCACTTCCATCCTGCTAAAAAGTAACCTAACTTAGGTTTGCGATTCGTTTTATTTTGGTTGAGAGTAGGCTAGAGTTGCTGTGTTTCGCCATTATCCACTACTTCTGCATTGTAGTAATTCGCTGGAGCTTAGTTTGTTTAGATCCCGCTAGTTGGATACATTGCATTCTTTCGTAGTGGCGACTTCTCGATTGCAAGGGAAGCTCGGCTTCCCCTAAAATTCCCCTAAAATTAAATGGTCAGATATAGGCCTATACTGTTGTGTTAACATTTCATTGATTTAAAAATGCGTTAGAACACGTCCATCTCGAAGACGAGTTCGTTCAGAATCAGCTGCTTATCGCAGGTCGACTGACTCGATTTCCTTCTCATACACTTACGTGTTTAATTTGCGTGTGTTTAGACAGATGGGCGTGCACACACACGCGCACCAAGCATCACCCGCATTCATTCATTATTTTAAACACTCACTCGCGGTAAAACTATGTTTTCTCACGATCAAATACTCATCAATCCTAAAAGTAATGGGCTTGTACACGATGTCTTTGTCAAGAACATTTGTGTTTGCTGTACGGTGTTTGCAGATGCATTGATTTAAAAGTAGGCCTACAATTTACCGCTGTATCAGCTGTTCTTTCCCAAATCATTTAACCAATCATTTACCCTAAACTAGATTTTGTTTTGGAAGCCTGGAATATACTTTCTCGAATGTATTATTGTTATTATTATTATTATTATTATTATTATTATTATTATTTTAACGCATGGCATAGCTTACTATACTTCATTCATGCAGCCCTATGGAAAAAAAAATGTTTCCACAATCCACACGCTATTTCTATGCAGTTTCACACGTATGCATAATCTTTGATAATCATAATATTTAACATGCAAGTGTAGTGGTGCCTGGTTGCTGCGGGGGAAAATCAGCTTTGCGCCGGGTGCAAACTAGCAACGACACATGCGTCGGTGTAGAAAGTAAATTGCGCCGGGCGCAAGATAGGGCCCTTCTTCTGTTTGGCGCACATGGCTAATTTGCATACGCGCACAGGACTGTCGGAATGGGAACATGTCTGACTGGCAGCATGTAACCATAACAACGGCTAACGTGTAACGGTAACGGTGGTCCCGTTAAAATAATGTCAATGAATCAGCTCAAGCCTAACGTTATCTACAATCGTTGTTCTGGAACCAAAGATAATGATCTACAACTTGTAGGCCTATTTAATAAGCCTAAATTGTTCTGTGCTGTGTCCTGATTGGCTGAAGAGAAATAGCCACATCGTTGCGTTCTAAAACTGGACCTGGCGATTTGACATGTTCAATCTTTGGCGACTCCTTGCAACGCCTTGCGACGCATTGCGACGACCAATTCACACTGCTGCAACTTTTCCCCTGCGACGTTCTAAAACCGTCTCGTTGCAAGTCGTTGCGTCGCGAATCTTTGGTCTGAACTGGGCTTAGTACTTTATACATCTCTGCACATATGCAACACACACACACACACACACACACACACACACATATACACACATATATATGCACCACGCAGATATGCAGCACACACAAACAAACATACACATACACACATACACATAAATGCAACACACAGACATAAAGCACACACACACACACAGCAGTCCAGTAGTTGGGTGAAGCTGTACTGGGTGTCCCAGTACACCCAGTACAGCTTCACCCAACTGCTGGACTGCTGTGTGTGTGTTAGATCTTCACGATGTCTTCCCAGCTGTTGGCCATGCCTTCGCGCAGCAGGGCGGCCGACTCCAGAGAATTAGTGGGCTCAGGTCTGGGGGGGGGAGGGAGAGAGATTGGGAGAGGGGGAGAGGATAGATAGGAGAGGATGGATGGGAGAGAGGTACGGTTATTTGGGGGTAGGGGTGAGAATAGTTTGGCGAGAGGGTGAGGTTAGTTAGGGGGGAGAGGGAGAGGATAGTCCAAGGGAGAGGGTGAGGATAGACGGGAAAGAGGGTGAGGTTAGTTAGGGGGGAGAGGGAGAGGATAGTGGGGAGAGGGTGAGGATAGATGAGGGGAGAGAGTGAGGTTACTAGGGGGAGATGGTGAGTTGGGTAGGGGATAGAAGAGGGTGAGGATAGATGGGAGAGAGGGGGGACAGATGGGAGAGCGTGTAGATGGGTGGGATAATTGGGATAACGCACAGTCGGTCATTAACACAAAGCAAAACCCTTCAGGGTGATCTAAGACCTCTCGCTGTACATGTCACCTGACCGGTGATGTTAAATCTGTCCATCTGAATCAAGTACACAACTGTTAGGGCCGTGGCCGTTACCCAGCAGTTTATCCGCTCTGTCTCCCCCTTATGGTGTTTGCGCGTCTGTGCGATGGACGGGGCAGTCCATTGATTTTCCCCAGCTCTTCACCTGTTCCATGATGCACACCTGTCATCCATCTCCAGCTCGACAGCTCTGCTGCATGTCAACCCTGGTCCTCGCCCACTCATCGGCAGATCGTCATTTCAACCATAGTGGTGCATTTCCGGTCCCAGCTTTTGTGAATATCACTATTCAACGGTTGAGTCAGGGATCATGAGCAGTGAGAGGTGTTGAATCACCCTAAGAGGGTTTGCTTTGTGTTAATAACCGGCTCTCTGTACATTATCCCAATAATTACACCCATCTACCCTCTCCCCCATTTCTCCCCAGCCTCTCCCTCCCTCTATCCATAAGTAACCTCACCCCCTCCCCCCCGGCCCCTCTGCAGGGCAAAGGCATGGCTAACAGCTGGGAAGACATTTCATAAGACACACTTAGACCAAGTATGGAACAATGCTGTGGTACAAAAGGTTATTTGTTTGAACTTGAAGTAGGCTAGTAATTTTACAAGTAGGAACATAGACAACCGTCAGCTTATGAGAGCGTGAGAGATAGAGAGAGTGATAGAAAGAGACACAGAAAGAGAGAGAGATAAAACACAAACAATCTGCTGTCTGTCACAGCTTTCTCTTCCCAAAGGTAATTTATCTTGGAAATGAATGGCCTATTAATAATGGGAATTATGCTTGTCACTGAATTCAAAGTAAAGCATACTATATTTGACTCTTTCTTTCTTCAGGTATAACATTTCTGGTCTAATTAGTCCTTTTTGACACTTCCGTTGAAAGGCATGGCGTTGCTTTTAAGCTCATGCTGTCTACATCGCACTTTCCTTCAACCCAGAGAGGGTAACACTACAATAAGGTACGCAAAAATGTGGGTAGTTACTGAGCAACAAACTAAAAGCAATTGTCCACTGCTGCAGGGCACGCTTTAAACCTGCCGCCCTTGGTTTCAAGCGCTGTTGAGGGCTGTCTTGGGTCCCACACTTTATCGACTGGTAGAGCTGGATCTGACTGATGATCAGTTGTTACTCATTCACGAATCATTCGTTCACCATTTGTTTACTAGTAGTGAAGCTTTTTGTGTACCTTCATGTAAAGTCATGCATCATACTGAGTTGTTACTCATTCGTTCACCATTTGTTTACCAGTAGTGAAGTTTTTTGTGTAGGCCTACCTTCATGTAAAGTCATGCATCATACTGAGTTGTTAATCATTCGCGAATCATTCGTTCACCATTTGTTTACCAGTAGTGAAGCTTTTTGTGTACCTTCATGTAAAGTCATGCTGGAAGGAACTCCACTGTAACAACATTTGAACAGATAATGAAACGTAGCTACTGTGATGAAAGGCTTATTTTCTACTGAGAAGCTTCAAACATTCAAAGCTCACATTTTGACAAAATGATGAATTGTTTGGTTATTGCTAAAAAGGAATACTTTCATAGAAGCTGACATTTTCTTCAATAAAATTTGCTGGGAATGGGAGGAGAAGAGATACGCTGGAAATCCAGAGTTCTCGCGAGAGCACAATTTGAATTTGCTCAGCAAGTCACTCTGGGAACTAGCAATATACTCAGTCCCCGATGCCCCTCTCCCAGCACATTAACCGATCACATCGGTGTATCTGATATAGGCTGGCCAAAAGTGTTGCTGTTTTACTGATCGGATACGACAAGTCTTGAATATCTATTAGTTAGCACCGCTGGTCTGGATACGTCACCCCTTGTATTCTTCTGATTGGTCGTAGTGTTATCCAATTGCGTGCAGTGATATTCACTTTCATTACTAGTTGCCAGACCCTACAGCTTTCTGGATGTGGGTCTGGATTTCCAGGCTACAGGAGAGAGGCAATGCGATAAAGAATTCACCAAGGGCATCCCTGTGTATTAATCTCGCAACTGTCACTGTTGATCCTGTCGTATGGGTGCCATCTTGTGGTTGGTTATGTTTAAAAACGTTATACGTTAATAACGTTAATAAATTACAGTTGTTTCAGTGGTGTTTTAATGACAAGCACAAACACAAACACGCTGACACAAATAATCTCCACAAGTAGGTTTTCACAACAAATGAAAGTGTGACTTTATCAGAAATACAGGTGTTGCTTCATCGTTGTGTACATATACCCAGTGTCCGTTCAGTGGCCCTTTTAAAGATAAGAGTCAGGGTACTGCTCTCTATCCCTCTCAATCTCCATCTAGCTCTCCCTCCCACACACACACACTCTTTATAACCATCTCTTTTCTTTATTTCTGTCTCCACCATTCTGTTTCTTTCTTTCTCTCACACACACACTGTAACCCCAACCCCAACCCCAACATCACCTCTTTATGTCCCACCAATCTTTCTCTCTCTTTCGCAACCAATCTCCTCTCTTCCCCTCTCTTCTCTTTCTCTCTCTATTCCCTCCAACCTTTTCCCCCTCCTCTGTCCTCCTCTTCTCTCTCCCCTGCCACTCTCTACCCCAGAGAGGTAGGGTCACTCCATATCAGCAGGACGAACGGCAGCCCCATCTCTCCCTCTCTCTGCCCCCCATCTCCCCCCTCTCCATCTCTCTCCCCCCCATCTCCCCCCCTCTCATTGCCTCCCCTCCCCCCTCAGGGCTGGGTCACCCTCCCCATGAACAGCGGCATGTCGGCCTTATCATTCCACAGCAGCAGGACAAAAGGCCGCGTGGCGGAGAAAGTGGGGAAGCTGCGGGAGTAGATGGTGGCTGTGGCGGCTCCGGCCTCCACCCCCTCCTCCGTCAGGGCCAGGAAGGCCTGGTGACGGGCCCCGTCCAGCAGCACCGGGCCCTCTGCATGGAGCCCACACAGGTTGGGCCCCTCAAAGAGCTCCGAAAGGTCTGAGGTGGGGGGGGCGGGGGAGAGAGGCGGGGGTGAAGTAGCAGGTTGAGGTATGGGTGTGTGGAGGTTGTGTATTGGGGTGTTGTGGTGATGGTGGGGGGTTGGTGATTGAAGGGTTGGAAGAGAGAAGAAGAGAGAGACACATCTTGGAAGATGGACAAAAAACTCGACATATTTGACAGATGAGAGTCGGTTGGAGGGGGACATGAACCCAGGGGGGTCTGATCGTCACCCAGACGATTAGATTGAGAGCCATCTGGGATGCAGCAGTACTACTATGTTATAGTAGAACTGGTAACATTTTACAATTTCTAACCCTATAACAATAATTAAGTATTAATTAACAGTAGCAAATGCAGTAATAAGCACTTACTAACAATTAGCTAATTAATAGTGAAAAAACGGTCTAGTTATCCTTTTCTAATTGTGTTCATGTTAGCTACGGTATTCATTTATACATTATGTAATAAGGTGCGGATTTACCCTTACCCTTACCCCCAAGGGGTTAACCTCTTAAAAGGTTAACCCTTAGGGTAAGGGTTATGGCTAACCTAGTACTAGTTAGCTAGTAAACATGATCACAATTAGTAAATGATTATTAGACCGTAAGTTCACTATTAGTTGAAATGATTGGTAAGTTATTGTACTCTTATTGTAAAGTGTTACGGCAGAACTTCTGGGGGGAAACGGCACAGCACCTGAGTCAGAAACCCCACAACTGAAGGGACGGAGTTACGCCTTATCCGTTACGGAGACATTCTACCCAAGAGAAACTCCTCTTCACAAGTAGACGATCCTTTCAGAAGGGGAATCGAATAAGTGTACCTCTCTAGTGACCAGCCTAAACAGTGTTGCGACAGGATTGGTTGAAACAAACATGAAACGAAATAAAAACAAATCCAAAAGCAACACCTGAGGAGAGCAGCCCACCTAGCTTCCTGAGCACCGCGCCCATGTCCGTTTGCAGGTCCAGCCGGATCTTGGGGATGGTGACCTCAATGAGCTCCGGAGGGGAGCTCCTCAGGGCCTCCATCATGAGGGCCAGCGAGCCGTCGCTCAGCCCCTCCTCCAGCTGCTGGAGGTGAGAGAGGCTGTGGGTCTGGGGCAGCAGAATGTACAGGCTGGTTTGCCCTGTGAGAGGGAACAGCATCACCTGGTGGACACACACACACACACACACACACACACACACACACACACACACACACACACACACACACACACACACATCATACACATAAGAATCAAACACACACACAAATGGAGAAGGTAGAATTGGTGGGTCGTGTGTGTGTCTGTGTCTGTGTGTATATGATGTATGTGTGAGTGTTTGCGATTTATGCATGTGTGTATGTGTGTGCTTGCGTGTGAGTGATGCACGTGTGTTGCTGAGTGATGCATGTGTGTGTGTGTGTGTGTGTGTGTGTGTGTGTGTCTTTGTGGGCCTGTGTGTGAATGATGCATGTGTGTGTGTGTGTGTGTGTGTGTGTGTGTGTGTGTGTCTTTGTGGGCCTGTGTGTGAATGATGCGTGTGTGTGTGTGTGTGTGTGTGTGTGTGTGTGTGTGATGCATGAGTGTGCTTATATGCATGTATGATGTGAGTGTGTGTATGATGTGTGTGTGTTCCGCGTGTTACCTGGGCCTTGAGCTCAGGGATGTACTTGTTGGAGGCGCTGTGCTGGGAGCTGTAGAGGACGGGAACCGTCTCCGTGTGTCCGTTCAGCTTGGTGAACACAGCCGTCCGGTTCCCACTCTCGAACTTGGTCTCCCACCGGCCTGCAACACACTCACAGACATGCAACACGCAGGTATGCAGCGCGCACACACACACATACACACACACAAACACACGTAAAACACAGATATGCAGCGCACACGCACACACACACACACACACACACAAACCAACACACATTGAATACACACACTCTCCCCCCAAACACTCCCCCCGTCCCCCATCCCCCGTCCCCACACACACACACACATTGAATACACACCCCCCCCCCTTCCACAAACACAAACACACACATTGATTACACACACTCTCTGCCCCAAAACTATGATCGCACACCAACACACACACTGAATACACACACTCTCCCCCCCTCACCGTTGAAGGCGACGGCGTTGAGCAGGAGCAGCTGTGTGTCGGGGTCCAGGGTGTCCAGCAGGCGGGTGATGCTGTTCTGTGTGTGCTGAGCGACCCAGCTGTTGATCATCCGGGCGTTATCCAGGCCGTCGGCCAGCAGGGGGGCCGGGAGGCTGGAGTAGAACTCCAGAGACTGGCTGAGGAAGGTCTTAGTGAGGGTCAGGTCTGGGGGGGAGGGGGAGGATAGATGAGAGAGAGGGGGAGGATAGTCGGGGGGTGAGAGGAAAGTTGGGGTGGGGGAGGTTAGTTGGGAGAGAGGGGGAGGGTAGTTGGGGGGGAGAGGATATTTGAGGGGAGAGAGTGAGGTTAGAAGGGGAGAGGGTGAGGACATATGGGAGAGCGGGTGAGGACAGATGGGGGAGAGTGTAGATGGATGTAATCATTTGGATAACGTACAGGGAGCCGGTCATTAACACAAAGCAAACCCCTTCAGGGTGATTCAACACCTCCCACTGCTCATGATCCCTGACTCAATCTGAGTCAAGTACGTAACAACGCTGTGTGCATTGATTTGAATGTTATTTACTTCAACAAGTATTGAACAATGCTGTGGTTTTATTGTATGTAAACCATTATAAGGTAATCATAACAACAATATTGGTCAGGTTAGTAAATAGTAATGGTCAAATGAATTGGAGTGTCGTACTGGGGTTGTGGTAGATCTGCGAGGCCATGTTTAGGGAGCCGTTGAGCGCGTGCCTCATTTTGCCCATCTGCAGGTGAAGGCAGGAGAATTCTCGCGGCAGACGTAGAGCGTCCTCCAGCTTGCCGCGGGTGGCGCCACGCGCCCCTGCGACGCGGAGAACGGTGGGAGACATGCATCAAGGCGGCGAAAACAACAGTGACATTTACGTCAGTTAAATCATTTTGCCCATCTGCAGGTGAACACAGGAGAAGAACGGTGAGTGACGTCCACCATGGCGGCGATAACAACTGTGACATTTACGGAAATTATTTATTTATTTATTTTTATTTTACTCATTTTACTACTTTTATGTGTTCTTATTCTGAACTGCACTGAACTGCAAACTGAGTCGTTCTGAGAAAAGGTGTGATGCTTGAGGTGAGACGAGGTGTTTCAGCTGCCCACTGTCCCCTGGAAGATCTTATTTTATTGTAAATATACTTAAAGTGTGGATGGTGCACTAAAGATCAACCGACCGGCACTTATTCGATATTCCTACCGAGCAACAGGTGAGACAGCAGGCCGCTGATGCTGATGGGAGAGTAGAGCAGATTCCCAGAGGGGCTGAGCTGCCGTAGATGGTGGTAGAGGCTCGTGGAGAATTCGGCGAGGGACTCCTTCAGGATGGCGGCCCCGGAGCGGCCATCCGTGTCATTGCAGTGCTCCCAGGGTGAGAGGAAGTCCGCGCAAGAGTAGGGGGGCACCGTAGGGGCCACTGAGAACAAACATATAAGTGATGCTAAAGAATAACAACCATGATTCTGAGATTGATTTGAAGTATTATATTGATTATCATTATTATTACTTGTACCATTAATTATTCGATTATTGTACATCGTCGACTACTATGTTGCACTTGGACTGAAAAAAAAATCCTCTGGGAAATAAGAAAGTATGAACTTGAAGTAGGCTAGAACTTTTATATATAGGAACAAAGGCAACTGTCAGCTTATCGTATTGCGAGAGAGCGAGAGATAGAGAGAGAGAGATCAAACACAGGGGAGTTTTGTCTCTCCAAAGGTTATTTATCTTGGAAATGACATTGGATGTGGCCATGAAGGTGATGCAGTGCTTGGCCCACTATAGAAATAAAGAAGGTTTTAGCCTCCATGCATGTCACCCGTTCCTTTCTCCTTGATAAACAGTGCGGGTGCACTTGGGGCTATTCTAAAATGTAATCAGATCCAATTTGTACGTAATAAGGGATGATTATGAACTCCTTACTTTGTCTTATAAGGGTCTACCCTTACAAAACTACTGTATACTCTCTCTCGGGTCAACAAGATTTAAAGATTGTTCTCATGAGAAAATAAGCCTTTCTACCAAGGACACATAAGCTACAATTGTTTATCAGTTCTAACCCCCCTACAGTATTCAAGTCTCTATGGTAACCACCCTTTAGAGTGCCAGTGTTCATTAACCTTTATGAACATGCCAGGGCCAGGATATGATGGTGTTTGTTCAGGGGGTTATTATGCGTTATTATGCGTTCCAAAGTGTTCCAGATCCAACCTATACCTTCCACGATGAGCTGGATGACGCTGAATATGTTCCCGTTGACGGATTCACAGCGGTACCATCCGCTGTCCCCCACAACGGGCTCTTTGATGGTGATACTCTGGTCAGGGTTGCCCGGACTGCCGAACAGCCACTCCACTCTGTTGGCGTTGCCTTCCCCCATGCCGTCCCCGGGGTTGAGCACACTTGTGTTGCCATTGGGCGTGACCTTGTACCACTGAGCGTAGGTGTCAGACTGAAGGTGGGGTGGTCTCACGCACAACAGGTTGATGTCCCAGCCCTCGTTTATCTTCAGGGTGTAGTCTGTCAGTTCTATGTTTCAATAAAGTTAAACGGCACCCATTTTACAACGAGGTGTGAGGCTGACTAATCAGTACCCTTTCAAAACTTTCCACTAGTGACATCACACTTGGGAGTGTTCACCATCAGGTGTATTAGTCACCTGGTGGCCATCTTGGTTCCCTCTTGGTTCTACATGCAGGCTGAGAAGGGGAACTGAATGTGGAATTCCACAAGATGGCTGCTTAGTTATGAAAGAAATACTACTGGATTTTTTAACCTGGACCCTGTTTTCCGATCATTTTGGAAGGAACTAATGCAGACACAGTTTCTGAAACGGGTCCAGAATTGAGCAAGAGAGCTGCAGCCGTGATCTACATGAACCGGCTTCAATGTAGTCCAATGTAGTCTGTCCAATGTACGTCTTCCAAAGGGGCTTATATTATATTCAAAAATAATGAAAAGGATCCCAACAGCGAAATACAAGGTTTTTCGTGTCAAACCGAGTCTTGCTCAGGGGAAGTCTCAGGGGAGTTTAATGTTGCACTACGGACTAAATGAGTTTACTGTTATCTAAAAGATTTGGGGGGAGGGGAGTCGAGATTGCGACTTTCCCTTGAGCGAGATCTAGTTGGGCACAAAAACAAACAGACCGGGATCAAGCGAAAGGTTAAGAAATAAGTTGTATTTCTCTGTAGGGGTCCTTTCCATAATGTGACAATTAAATAGGAGCCTGACACTGGTAAAGATAAGCACTTTTAGAGGATGTACATTGACCGGGCGCTAAACCCCAGGAGATTTTATTGCAGCCTGTTTTCATAGATAAAAGCTGCAGAGAAAATGGGGTCCTGGTTAAACAATCCCAAAGTTGGAAAAGTCCACCAGGGAGGGGACCCGGAGAGCCGATCTACCCAACATACATCTGGGTATATTCTCCCACTTGTGATGTCAGAGGTGGACAAATGTTACAATGGCATGTCATGTTAACACTAGCCTCACACCTGGTGATTAAGCAGGAATAACAATATCAATAGTGGTGTGTGGATAAAAAGTCTAATGAAGTGTGAAGAAGGAGGAGGCTACTCACTCTCTACCGTAATGGTATGTGTGTTCATCCACACTATGTTTTCCTCCCGGGCAAAACACTCATAGACTCCCTCACTGGCGGGAGTGATTTTAGATACGGAGAGAAACATGTTGTTCTCCTCGAACTTGAAGTCCGGAGAAGGAACAATGGCTTTTCCTGTAGGGAAGCCAAATTGAAAGTTACTGTACTATTTTACTATTTTAGTCATTTAGTTTGTAGACACTCTTATCCTAAATACTTAATTTACATACATGTTATCAATGAGCAGGTAGGGGCTCGAGAATCAGGTGGATTGCATTGGGGATAAAACCCAGATCCTTTTGCCATGGGGCCAAACACCCTAACCATTACATTATTCTGGACCCAAAAGGCTTTTATTCATACAATATTCTGGTCCCTATGTAGGGTATACAATGTTTACAATGGATAACTAATGTGTTAAATTAATGGCTTTAAACTGTTATCTATTTTAAAAGAATAATCACAATACCATTGTGTTTCCACAAAATGGGCAACTGGTCGATGCCTCTTTGGTTTGGGAAACAGGGCAGTACCAGCGTGGAGCCAGCTGCAGCATGGAACTTTAATGACGAACCACGCTGTAGATATATTTAGGTTAGTGAACTGTTTTTGAGCATTCATTATGATCACAATTCATTACAAGCCAACATTTTTATTTATTGGCCATAATAATACCCCCCCCCCCCCACAACACACACACATCACTTGTGGGATTTTTTCTACACAAGAATTTCCAAACTTTATCTACAATCACTATTTTGACCATAATGATTATAAGATTGTGATGTACATTCATTCAAATCCCTGTATAAATGTGAATATTACCACCAAACCTTTCTTGCTTCCATTTTATTTATATTTTTTGGCTAATTTCTAAAAGGTCTCAAGGTTGTTTTTACCTCAAAGAGGAGCTGTAGCACAAACACAAAAATGGTTTGATATCTCATCTGAAATAAAGTAGAAAATGTCACTTAACAACTTATTATAGGGTTTTTAAAACAACAGAGTTGATCTCTCTCAACACATTTCATTATCATTTGATTGATTCAAGTACTTGACCTTCTGCAAATATTGTATCCAGTCTAATGCATTTTTGTTTAGTTTAAAAGTATTTAACACACCTTATTTAACAAAATAATATCATATACATAGTGTTATAGGAAAAACTCACATTGATTGAACTTCCAAAAGCATCAGACATGAGCTGCCTCATGAAACCAGATTCAAACTGAAACTCAAACACTGTTTGCTGTTTTATAACTGGCAGTGTACAACAACCTACAATGACTAACCTATGATTGTTGATACAGGGATGTTTGTTTGATATTCTGCTCTTCTGATTTAGAGGAAATCACATGGTTTTCAATCCTGGCAGCAACTAGTGAGATCTTTATTTATATTGTATTTGACCATCAGTAGCATTTATGTACAACTGTATGTATGTTTGTTTGTTTGTTTGTTTGTTTGTTTGTATGTATGTATGTATGTATGTATGTATGTATGTCATACATACAGACATACATGCAGACATACATGCAGACATACATACAAACAAACATACGTAATGTATGTATGAATGTATGTATAAATGTATACATGTATGTGTGCATGCATCTATATATTTATGTGTGGAGGATGAAATTAAAACACTCGGCTTTTATCCAATAGCATTCCAGGAGGCTTTATCGCCACTGATCGACAGTGCGGCTCTCTACCTCTATCGGCCGCACTTCATGGGGCGTACTCAGGCCAGTGTAATCGAGTACCAATTCAACGAAAGAAGCAACACAAAAGTTTTAGAAAGTTTTCTTTGGCAACCAGATCCCCTCTATGATTTTATACAAACTCGATACAGATATTCAACCATGTAGATATGTGAAGGATTGCCTATAAACGTGAAGTTCGTGTCATCTTGTCTTCAGATATTTCCAAAGAGAGTAAGTTTACGGCCGATCATCTGACTTTGTAGCGGAAATTCTCCAAACAATAGCTCAGCATACGATCTCGTCGACCTAGTGCCTTTGGTTTGGAAACGATTCGCATGACCTGTATCATTACCAATAATGTGTTTAGGCGCAACTTTCTTGTAGGCCTATCTTAGAAACTATACAATTGGGTGTTTTTTTTTATTACATTGGCGTTGTACGCACATTCATTGATGGGATTAGAGGGTCCGATAAACCGTTTGTTCAACGTGCAGTGTTGACAACCCGCAACACCACGACACACTGTTTGATTTTACATCTCATGAAATTGTACAATCTCAATCATTCCCGTCCCATAACGCAGTGCGCTCCAACCCACTGGGCCAGGACTTCTGAGACCATGGCAACGCAGTTCAGCATCGATGACGCGTTTGTCCTGGACGGAGAAGAGGAGGTGGCGGTGTCCGACGGAGAACGGGAAGGATGGAATAGTCGAGAGAAGGACAGAGAAGCAGCAGGAGAGATGACATTTGGTCCCTTGTCTTTCACTAAACCTCAGAGCCACCCCTCGCCGGCTACAGCCGGCTCTGCAGACCACAGCAATCTCAAGTATCAGGTAGATGGCCTACTCTACTCACACATGCATGAGAATGACAAACAATCACAATGACTACTATCTGTGGTGTGAACATGACTCTTTCAGAATCTAGAAAATGAGGACGTTTTGGGAAGCAGTGGGCATTCCTCGTTCAACAACTTCTTCAAAATCAGGTCAGTCTTTCAATTCTAACTTTCGTTTCGTCGTTTGTTCTATTGATGTAGAATTTATGAATAATGCTCATATTCTTTCTCCCCCTCCGTACAGTGACCCTTCCAACCTGTCTTACTGTAGCTCGCAGTGGTCTTTCAGCACCCTGAGCTCCGTCACCCACCTCTCCGCACACTGCTGCGGGTAACTCACTATTTAATACTCCCATGACAAACACCCTGAGCCACTATAAGACGATCCTGCCCTTATTGGAGGGTTCCACAAATATGACACAAATATTCCAAGATGCCATCTTGGTGCTTTTTCCCCATTTTTACAAGATCATGAAAAAAACTAGTACCAAGATGGATGCCTTGAACATACTACTATACACACATATTTTTCATTGTTTTGCACCAAAAAAAAACAAAGTAAATTTTGATTTGATAAGCATGTATTAAATCATACACAAACCCGTGTATCATTGTGCTGTGTCTCAGGTGGATGTCTCACCCGCTTGTCAAGAAGAACTACAGAGTGGTCCTGGCTTCGTTCCTCCTGCTCATCACTGGAGTTGGTATGTACTGCTGCATATTATGTACTGTTCTATTTGTGTTCTTACAAACGCACGCACAAATGCCAAAATGCCAAACCACTTTGTATGGAGATATAGTCCTACCTTGAAGAAGCTGTTATAAAGTTGTTATAGTTTGGTTGCTTTCAGGTGTATTGATTGCTCTGTAAACTGCCCTGTGCGTGGGAATATTTCTTTAGTGGTACAACCTTGGAGGAGACGTTGTTCTCTCTCCCCTCAAATTTGTGATGAGGAATTGAGTGCATGTTTTTCCTTGATTATTTTTTTCAGAAAATGAATTCCTTCATGTCTTTTCGGGGGGGATTTATCTGCGTTTGTGCCTATGCCCTCTAAGTATAGTAGATTATACACCATTTATAAGCTAAGGAAGAATGAAAAAGATTTTCTTCTCACATTTGTGTTAATTTGTTTTACAGCCCTTATTTTTACAGGCATTGTAATCCAGTTAAACCCAGATGCAGGTGAGAACAAGCACATGACAAAAACAAGACCAGAATATTAACAACAGCTAATTCTCAAAGAGAAAGTATTATTACTGGGCATTCGTGGTCCAAACTTTCCTGCCTTAATGCATAAATGAGTGCAGTGAGTCAGGTTTAGCGAACTATGTACTACAGCCTGGAATGATAAAGCAGTGGTTTTTTAACTTTTACTCCATGTTCTAGCAAATGCAGTAGGAAAAACCAAACCACATGGTCTGCCAAAGTGGCCCCAACACAACAAGATATATACCATAAAACCTCCCACACTCCACCTACCTCAATGCAGTCTATTTCACACATTTAGAACTACACTAAACTATTATAAACAAACACAACTCATTTATTCTGCATCATTTCAAAAGCAGTTCTTCTTGGGTGTGGCAGTTAAAAAAGTAAAAAAAGAAAGAAGTCTGATTAAAGTTATCAATTGTAATGATTAGATTATAAAGTAATGGATCTGTTTCTGCAGGTGTTTCAAGTGCCATTTTCTTTGTTCCCGGATTCCTTCTCTTCATACCCGGGGGTAAATATTTATTTTGGATTTCATCCCGTTATGTTTACAACTGTTCTGTTGCCAGTTGGAACATTGGGAAATACAATTCTAAAGGGCCTCGGCTATGTCATGGTTGATCGACTGATCAACTCCGGACTACCAGTTGGTACAGTCGAACAGGGAGTTGATCTATCAATCATACATCTGAGTGGACACGGTCACTGGGGGTGGTCACAAGTGGATAGATTTTGAAATGTACTTGTTGTGTGGCAACGTTAACGCTCTTGCTCTGTGTTTGTTCCGACAGTGTACCATGTGACTTACATCAGCTGTGCTGTTCACGGGAGGCGGGGCTTCAAATTCTTCTACCTGCCTTACTTTGAGAAATGATTTGTTGTTCCAACTCTACATCTTGTTATTATTTACTCATCTTTTTTTCAGTTGCTATGTTTTTTTTCCACACTTTGTTCAGTCTTTATTGTAAAAAAAACCAACACGTTTTAACATGTCGTTATTATGACCACTTGTTACTTTAACCACTTGAGTGTTACATTTTTTTTCACTTTATATGCGTTGTTATGATAATATTTGGTAAACCTGTGGACACTTCAAATATGTGAATGATGACATAAAAATGTGAAATAAACTAATGAACTTTTTGTAAAGTAACAGTGCCGATATACTTGTCTCATCTAACACAACATCACCCATCATTCCACCATCTCTCAAATATTAACGAATAGGTAAGGGTTCGGGAATCTTGCTCAAAGAAGCCCATTACTGTGAATTTTCTGGTTAAAAAACACAATAATCCTGCGCTGATTATCAAAATGTAACATAATGCTTTCATGTTTATGGAGGTATTCAAGCAACGTAATTTATGCATACATTGACCAAGCTTGGCGAAGTGTATTTCAGTACATAAAGTGACTACGTGTGTGATTTACAGAGACCCCCAGGCTATGACGAGACGTAACGTCACGCCCCTATCAAGCGATTGACTTGAATTTCCAAGAAGGATGGAGGAGGTGGCAAGCCAGCTAAACGAAGAAGGGATACAAAAGAAACTCACCAGTCCGGGAAGAGGCGAGCTATCAACATTTCCCGATGGAACTAAGGTAGAGACAGTCGTGGGGACAAACGGTTTATGTGCGTACAATACGTAAAATGGCTACATTATGTGTTGATTTTTGCTATGTGGCTAACGTCAATGCTAAGGTTATTTAGCCTGAACTATATGTGAACTAGTTGCCGTTATTTATACAACTTTGATATTAAAATAAGTACAACTTTGCTGACCGATGATTAGGTTCCCAAGTGTCCTGATTTTGTGATGCTTTATGGTACGTTTGATTAGTTTGTTCAAGCTAAACCGTATCCCTTCTAGTGAGGCGGAGGCGGGCCAATAGTGCGTGTTTTCCCAGGCGTTGATTGGTTGGTAAGGGCTGTAAATTGGGTTACAGTAACTGTGATTGGTTAGAATATGTGACAGCCAATATGGCTTCCTAAGAAATTTGTCCAGCATATTTTTTTCCTCCATGGATAACTGTTAAATCAAAAGTAAGCAAACTACTATTATAATTAAACTGTGGAATCAGGTTCGCATAGTCATCTATTGTATGTTATATCTGTGCGTTTTATCTAAAAGTTGCATTGTATCGAAAAGTGTGTGTTGTATCGAAAAGGGAGTTTTATCGCAACGTGAGTGTTATATCAAGATGTGTGTGTGCACGCGTCTAAAAGTGTGGGTTGTATTTGAAAGTGCAAATGGCGTTAATGTGTTTTATTCCTCAACCAGGTGGTGTTTCACTACCGCACCAGCCTTTGCGATGGCACGGTCCTGGACGACTCCAGGACGATGGGAGGGCAGAGCAAACCGATGGAGTTAATCCTGGGCAAGAAGTTTAAACTGGCTGTGTGGGAGAGGGTCGTCATCACTATGAGGAAAGGGGAGGTCGCCGACTTCACCTGCAGCACCCAGGTGGGGGAAGCAGCTACTCTGGGAAATAACGCTTTGATTTAGAGCTCTCTCTTGTGTCTGCAATGTGTTTTTCTCACTTCAGGGTTTACTGTTCATTTAAATGGAGAGTATTGCAATGTAAAAATTTTATCTAACATAAAAAATGTATTTTTATTGGTCAACCTCAAAAAATGTATGCATTGAATCGAAAAATGTTTATGCAGTGAAAACATATAGTGGTAGGACTGCATGAAACGACATAAGTGTATGACCATTGTTATTATGGTTGTCTGTTTCATATAGACACATATAAAATGGATTGTATAAAAATAGCATAGTAGTTAATTCTAATCATACTCATAACTCATTAAATGCATGTTAAGACCAGGCCAGAGGAGAGGGATAGCAGAATAACATCTGTATCTGGGTCCCATTACAGCACACAGCGCTGTACCACCTGGTGTCCCAGTCTCTGAGGAACATCAGTGCGGGGAAGGACCCCCTGGAAGGCCAGAGACACTGCTGTGGCATTGCCCAGATCCACTCGCACCACTCCCTGGGTTACCAGGACCTGGACGCCCTGCAGGCCAGCCCCCAGCCCCTCGTCTTCACCATAGAACTGCTGGAGGTAGGCCACCTGTCAGGTCAATCTTGCATAGGCTGTGTTTTGAATTGGTCTGCTTTAGCCCTATATGGGGCACTATTTAGGGTTAGGGTTAGCCATTTTTAGTGTATCGGATCATCCTATGAAGGAGAGATGCACACCCCTACTTAGTACCCATAATACACTGTAAAAGAAGTGCAACACTGATGCACACTTATTCCCAGACTATATACCATGATGCATAGCGGTTTTCATTATAATCTAATTCATCACATATGTCTGTGAATGTTTCTGTGTACATTTCATATGATTGACACTTACAATTAGTTAATCATACATTTGGTCACTCTTTTAATCATTTTACTTATACTTACCTACCCATCTTTTATATTTTTCTTAGCTTCACTACTTTTGTTTTGTATTCATTAGTGCTTTATTCTTGGTACATGGCTGAACTTTGCCTCCATTGTAAAAAATGACAATGAGCAAGACATGGTCATGGCATGGCACATAAAAAAATAATAACGCTTGCGTGTGCAGGTGCTTCCTCCGGGCTCCTTCATGCTGGACGTGTGGGCCATGTCGGACAAGGAGAAGCTGGACGCGGTTCCTCGGATCCACGAGGAGGGGAACTCCCTGTTCAAGGAGGGCCGCATCAAGGAGGCCTCGGAGAAGTACTACAACAGCATCGCCTGCCTTAAAAACCTACAGATGAAGGTGAGGAGAGTGCGTCCAGCGACAGGTGTTGTTGTGTAAAGGAGAGCAAAATGAGCCAAGGAGATCAGGTCTTTTCTATGCAGACTGAATTTGTCGAAGTGATTTACTCATCATTGATTTGTTTTACACCTTATTTCTGAGTTTATATTTCACTTCCATGTAGTTGGTAGATGTTGTCGCTGTTAGTAGTAGCATACCTTTATGGTTTAAAAGTATTAGGGGTGGCCTTGAGTCTTCAACGTTTCAAATCTTCAATAGAAATACATTAAGTCGACGTCTTCTTTCATAGTTGAATCGTTGCGTCGGGAAGCGGGACAATAAATTGGGAGGATGTTGTGTTTGATACCGCAACATTGCTTGGCTTCTCGCAGGAAAAGTCTAAGTTATACAGTCTTTTTTGTGGGCGTGGGGAATTTACTCAGTCCAATTTGGGTGCAATTTGCTGTGTTATGTTTTGCTTTCAATAATAGCCTCATGGTTTGTTTGATAACCCATTTGTGTAATGGAAGTAGCACCATCCAATTGTCTTCTCTTTGAAGTAGTTAGTCTAGAAGGAGACACAATCTCAGGAAAAATTATTATTAGTTTGGCAGCATTTCGACTAATGAAATGATTCCCCTTGTAGGTACTCGCTGGTATTTCATTTTTCGTTCTGCAACATCTGTTATTTAGGACTATGCTAAAATGCTTCAATCACATGTGTTTCACATTTTTCATCAGTTGAATGCTTCAACTTTGTCTTGTACAACGGGGGTTTTGTCATGATCAGAGGTAAATACCATGCCTAATAAGGCATGGTATTTACCTCTGATCATAATAAGGCAGAACTGAGTTCCTTCTTTAAAGAGAAACTGGCCACTGTTTGCTTTCATAGATCTCATCTCATCTCATCGTCATCCGCTTATCCGGGGTCGGGTCGCGGGGGCAGCAGCTCAAGCAGGGGGCCCCAGACTTCCCTTTCCCGGGCCTTTCATAGATGCTTAATATTAATTAATGTCTATATTGTACTGGGTTTCCACAGGTCCTTAAAAAATTGTATGAATCTTAGGCCTTAAAATGTATTAGAGCCCTGAGATGGGCTGACGCACATGTTATTGTCATATTTTTAATGGTTAAATGTATGTAGAGGTGGTCGGTCACATATTGGAGGTGCTGAGCCTCACCTATAGACAGCTGCGGGGATCCTGATAAGACAATTTATTATTTTCAGTTCAAATCATGCAGAAGTCACAAGAAATTAGGCATCATGGAGCCCAATATTACAAAAATATATGATCTATGATTCGATGATGGGTCTGGCCTTATTAATCCAAATTATATCCATTTTATTTTATTTTGATCATGCTGCTGTTTTTTTTTTGTTGCTAATTGTAGTTTATGTAGTTGACTTAAACTTTTTGACTTTCCCTAGAATGCGATGTGCCACTATTTACCATTTCGTCATTAGCAGGCACTTTGACCTAAAGAGACTTGTTCTGACCTTAGGTACATGTCATTAAAGAGCGGGTAGGTGGCTAGGGCATCTTGCTCAAGGATGACCTACAGTTTTTCGACTGCGTACCTCGGGGATGGAACCCCAACCGTAACCACTACTCTGTCCCCTCCCCCATGCTTCATGACTCTCAGGAGCAACCGGGAGAGGAGGTGTGGATCAAGCTGGACATGATGATCACGCCTCTCCTCCTCAACTACTGCCAGTGTCAGCTGGTCCAGGGGCAGTACTACGAGGTCATCGAGCACTGCACTTCGCTGCTCGCCAAATACGAAGGTGAGGCTTCTTCAGCCCCTTTCACGTAAGCAGTCTGCTCTGCACGCGGCAGAACGATGCCATTTGTAAAAAAAAAAAGAAAGCAACTACATGGAAAAGGGAAATTCACTAGCGGAAGATTATCCCAGTAATTTACTAGGAACTATGTGTGGAAGGGGATTATGTCATTATTTAGACGCTTTCATCCAAAATCAACTCTCTGAATTATCTTTGACAATATTTTGGTCCAACTAGTTTTTGTTATTCTCAACAAAAATATTATAGTATCGGTCTCTTGACGCTGTACGTTTGTCACTGTAGACTTCCCATTCTGTGTACAGCTTTGAAACAAATGCATACTAACAATCTAAATTAAACAGTAGTTCAAAGCCAATTTGCTTATCACATCACCATCAACACACCACAGGATATGAAGAAATAACCCCCAACAAAAAACACTTCCTGTTGAGGTTGATCATGTGACCTCCACTCCCCCTCCCAGACAACGTGAAGGCATTCTACAAGCGGGGCAAGGCCCACTCGGCCGTGTGGAACGAGGTGGAGGCCCGGGCCGACTTTGCCAAAGTGCTGGAGCTGGAGCCCACGCTGGGCCCGTCGGTGGCCAAGGAGCTCCGGACCCTGGAGGGCAAGATGCGTGCCAAGGGGAGGGAGGAGAAGGACAGATACAAAGACCTCTTCAGCGGGAACACCCAGACCGCCAGCACCTCCCCCGTACGTCTGTTTTGAAACATACGTTATTCGTCTTGGGATAGAACAAGCAAATTTTTCTATGAAGTGGCTTTCATCTCAATGCCTGGTTGTGATCTTAAAGCCGTGATAAGCTTTATTGACTCCATCCGTGGGTGAGAATGTGTTTTGGCCTGGTGCAGGTATTTTGTTGAGTAATATCACAGATTGGTTTTGTTTCGAAAATGTGGTTTATTCTTAGACATTGTGTGTTTTACAATTATCCTATGCTGACAGTCAGAAAACCATGGCTCAACTCTCAGCCTGCTTAACTCAAACTCTGTGTTTGAAAGGGTAGTGTCTTTCCCTAAACAAATGCAACACATTTCTCTTGGCTCAAAAAATAACAATTTGACCCGACGTGTATACCACGAAAATGACCGTGAGTACCATATGAAACAAAATAAAGGCACTCCCTATTTTATCTAATTGAAACGTCAATTTGGCTCCTACAAGCTTTGTTAAGATACGTCTCTTTGAGCCCGATTTTCGGGGTGAAACACATATCCCAAACTGGAGATCCTTTGCTCCGATAAGGTTCCCCTGAGACATTAAAAAGCAAGTGTGTCACTAGCTCACTGCCCATGCTTAATATTATCCATCTATGTGTCATCTTTCTTTAGTTAGTTAAGCCTTTATATTCCTTTTGGTACATAAGCCATTGATGAATTGTTGCCACCCTCGTCTGTCTTGGTCCATTTGGGGCTCCCTCTGCTCCGTTTGCCTTGTGGGTTCCATGTTAGTGCCTGTTTGGTTATTACCGCTTTGCTTTTTCTTTGTGTAAAATAACTTGATTGTAGGGTTTGGGTCGTTTGGGTTTTCAATTCAATCTTCTTGTTCCTCCACAGGCTTGACTCCACCACCAGCCCAAACCAAGACCACGCTTGTGACTGACCTTTTAATGTGGAGAAGCCGTGGACATTGAGCGCTCAGTTTTTACCCATGCACAGAACTATACACCCTTCCACCTCCATCCCTCCATCACCTCCCCACACACATAAACCCTTGCACTCACTGTATGCGGCACACATGCAGAACAAAGCCAACCCTAACCCAAAGCCTGAGATAAGGGCAGGAGTTCCTGTCCTCCATCTTGTTCATTTATTATTCTTCTACATCATGTCTTCACTGGTGCGGATATTCTTTCCATCGCACCCACTTTTCCTCTTTTGTTTTGTTATTCAATTTTTTTCCTTTCTTCTGTCTTATGCTGCGATAAGAGTCAGCAATAAGTTAATTACCCTTATGTTTCACCCCATTTATTAGATAAGACCTCCTTTATTAGATCACTTAATTAGTATTCAACTTATCGACCATTACCCAAAGAATTAGTATTCAGCTGCTGCTTAAAACATGTCCTGTGCACCAGTCAGATTCCACAAGACGACCCGATGAACAATTGAATACACAACCCTGGCAGTGTGAACAGCTTGTAGGTTGAATAGTCATAGTACGTAAGGAAAGACTTGTTATAACTCTAGTGTCAAGGCGCTGTGGGAACAGCATATATATATAACTTTGACATGCGTTAGGGCAGGAAAAAAAAATAATGGGACTGTATATTTTTGTCCTTTGGACCAAAATGTCACGGTCAAATAGACGGGAAAAGAACACGCTAATTGTCACACACGGCAAAAGCAGGAGACAAAGTGTGCCGTCTGCCCTGGAAAACCCTTCACGTTGTCATGACAATCATATCAACACTGCCTCACGTATCTCTTATTTTTACGTCATCGTCGCCATTTCCTAATACAGTGCTTTATATTTTAACTGTTATTCTTTGCAAATACATGTTATTATTGATTTTTGTTTCTTTGTATTTTAGTGCTGGAGGGATGTTTGTCTCTTAATCTGTTGACCCTGCCACCATTTTCTGCCACCATTTTCTTTCTCTGGCAGAGAGAGAATCTAACCCTTAACTGTTAATCTGAACTCATTGCTAATACATTTCTGTTCATGTTTGACGGTGGCGTTATGTTGTCAAAATAGGTTCTAAAGGCATACAGGTGCAGCCAAGGGAAAAGTAATTACTAGAAACTGAAAAGCATCTTTTCCGTGATAACCACGTCGTTCTGACTCCTCCACCAGCAGTGCAGAGCTTCATGTGGGAACAAGGTTGACTCAAAAGGACACTTCATTCCATTTTAAATGACTTGAGGGGAACCATTATGCGTTGCTCTTTTCTAATGGAAGAGAACGGCTTCGTACACGTGTTGTGAAACAAAAAAAATAAATTTAAATTAAGAAAAGTCTGATCTTTCGCATCAGTGGTCTTGATTAGTCTGATTGGGTAGCTGTCTCACAATACGCATACGAAGCAATACTCCTTTATATTAGGCAAGGCCACTTTATATAGCACTTTTCATACACAAGGCAGACTCAATGCTTAGAAAATGATTGTGTGTTGGTGCCCTTTTAATGAGCAAGTGAACCTACTGTTTCAGCTGGAATTCGAGGTTATCCCCATGGTTACAACTTGGTGATACTTGTTTTAGTAGGTAGGTCCTCAGAAAAGGCACTCCCTTGTTCAAAGCAGGGTGGAACGATCAGTGTTTTGGGGAGACAGGCAGAAACATTGGATTTCATTCATGGTTTCTCTAAATGTCTTATTTTAGTAACAGCATAACACCAGATAAGTAGCACGTTTAAAGGTTTGGGTTCACTTGTTCTTTAAATGGCCATTATTAACACAAAAAAAAAAAAAAAGTCAGGACCCATGATTCAAATCAGAATTTAATTTAGATATACATACGGATCTGCAAAAATCTCATTTACAAAATTGCCATAACAAACTGACAAACGGAAAGATGGAAAGAGGGAGTTTGGGGTGTGAGAACTTCCAACAATGTTGCCCTTACAAAATGCATTCAACAAAATGAGTCAAAAGGTCATTGGGGTTTTTCAAGATGGTGCACATTATTTCTGCACAGAAAAAACAGGATAGAAAATTCAGCCCTTGGTTGGAGATTGTTGTTCACAGAGATTCAAGCCAAGTGTTGGGCCTCATTTTTTATTAAACTCCAACCTTTCTAGGTCAGAAAGACCTCGGAAATGTCACTTTCCCAAAACAAGTTAAAAAGCCCCCCCACAGTCTGGTCACAACATCCATCTCCAATCTGTTGAACCTTCAAACATTGAATGAACCCGGTGAAGACAGACATGGTGCGGAGGAATGCAGATTATAAAATGCAAATGATAGGAGCTCAGAATGGGAGACTAAAAAGTGGAGATGAGACCTTAGCGAAGGCATCGATGGGGGAGGGTAGGAGAGGGAGGGGGGGGAGAAATGTGCACAGCGTTATGTGCGTGCACTCCGCTCGGTCTCTGCCAGACACTCCCTGACGAGGGCCCGGGCGTGAATGATGCCTGTAGGGAGCAGAAGAGGGGACAGTTTAACGGGCTAGACGGGATGCAAGGCGTCTGGGCCACATGATCTCCTGCAGTTCAGGTGTGGGATTATGGTTATGCTTGCAATAAAATACTCAGTAAATGCCAGTTTGCTGAGCATATAGTGGGTACATCGGAGATAAAATGCAATGATTTTCCAGGGAGGGGGAAATACCGCATGGACCGCCAAGCAGCCAAGGAAATGGATTAAATGTATTTTATTTATCCATTCACGTTAGTTGACATTTCATCACTCTGACGCAGCATGGATCCCATGCCTTATGGGAGGAACCACTAACCTCACAAACTTTCTATCAGGACGGAATTGCTCTAATCGCTTTGGACATACCAGGAATTGGTATGAAACATAACATTGCAGAATCTTTTAAAGGAGAATGTAAACAAAATATCTGCCACTGACTCAAATAATTTAGAGCTTCCTGTAGTCTGCCTGATTGTATCTGCCCTTTTCACAGACTCACACCTAAACTCCTCCCCAACATGTTTTTCTCTGTGAAAGTATCTTCGCCTCCCTGGAAAATAGTTGATATAGATTATTGCTCAGTTTATATATGGTTCTTTTAGGTTTTTAACAAGCGAGGTCCGTTTTAAAGAAAGACGATTGGCCCACTGGCTAGGATGGTGACTCAAAACTAGCTATCCCCTGAAGTGACCATTCACTTCTACTACGGAGACTGCACTGTAGGCTACCCAATGCTCCTACTCATCACTAAATGCCATTATGGCCTCTGAGGCCACTGGTTAAAATACTGTAGGCAAGATTGAAAAAAAAAAAAAAAAGACATTACCAGTCTGAATATTACAACCTTAACGTTTCTCACTTCCACAATTCCACAATTTATATAATTTGTCAAAATGTCTTTAGTGTACAAATTCTGCTGAAGAGCATTGTGATTTTTTAATTATGTTAACATGAAGCCAGGGGATACTGTAATGAGGCTTTTATCTCCCAGAGAGCTATCATTTGAGTAATTTATAAGAAATTCCATGGCATTTCACTTCTAAATGATGTGGAAACATGGTGAGGGAAGGGTTATTCTTTTAGGTTGTTAATTTAAAAAGTGTTGCTCCCTTCTGCAGCTTTAAAAATGTCAAACAAATGTCAAACGTAGGAGTGTCTTCCATGTATGACGGATCAACCTACAGTGGTACTCTGACCAAACACCAAACAAGGCAGTTCTTGGTTTCTGGCCTGGGTTCTCTGCCGTCCAGAAGTTCTGCTATAGCAGAGCAGGACTGCTTGTTCTGAGAATACTCAACCCCTGACCCAAGCTGTGGGGCTTCACCATTGTTGGACTGAACATCTAACCCTTTTTCTTCTATGAACAATAGTTAAAGTGAGCAGTACCCCTCTTTAGTCTCTCCATGGCACTCTTGCTTCCTGCGTAGGTGGGGCGAATCTCCCGGCTCATCTCCTCGATGACGGAGAGCAGCTCGCTGTAGGTGGAGCCCTGGGAAACCTTGACCGGCTGTGAGGGCGCAGGAGTTGGGATTCAACAATATGAGTCTTTTATTCACATAAAACCATAAACGGTTATTAGTCAAATTTTTCTGTTTCTAAAGTTGTGTTTTAGTCATTCTAACATTTTCACCGTGAACAACTGCAAAAGTACTTGAGGTTCTATGGGACAATAAATTGTCAATGTCCTCCTCATCCTCATCGTCATCCGCTTATCCGGGGTCGGGTCGCGGGGGCAGCAGCTCAAGCAGGGGGCCCCAGACTTCCCTTTCCCGGGCCACATTGACTAGCTCTGACGGGGGGATCCCGAGGCGTTCCCAGGCCAGTGTTGAGATATAATCTCTCCACCTAGTCCTGGGTCTTCCCTGGGGTCTCCTCCCCACTGGTCGTGCCTGGAACACCTCCCAAGGGAGGTGTCCAGTGGGCATCCTTACCAGATACCCGAACCACCTCAACTGACTCCTTTCTAAGCAGAGGAGCAGTGGCTCTAATCCGAGTTCCTCCCGGATGGCTGAACTTCTCACCCTATCCCTAAGGGAGAAGCCAGCCACCCTCCTGAGAAAACTCATCTCAGCCGCTTGTATCCGTGATCTCGTCCTTTCGGTCATCACCCATCCCTGACCATAGGTGAGGATAGGAACGAAGATCGATCGGTAGATCGAGAGCTTTGCCTTGCGGCTCAGCTCTCTTTTCGTCACAACGGTGCGATAAAGCGAACGCAATACCGCCCCCGCTGCTCCGATTCTCCGGTCAATGTCATAAAACTTTATATTCTGAATAACAATGAACTTGCAATAGATTGCCCACTTCTGAATAATAATGTCAGTCTGGTATAAAAGGCTAAGCTTTTTTCAGGAGAATATGCGCTTGTAGGTCCTTTCGATTAACATAAATGTACATGCACTGAACTGAAGACCAAACTACCAGCAGATACGAAAGCCCAAATAAGGACGCACAAACTACCAAGTCCAGAACTACCTGGACAAAGCCCATAGAAGGGGGGGACCAAACTACCAGGACAAAGCCCATAGACGGGGGCACCAAACTACCAGTCCTACCTGGATAAAGCCCATAGAAGGGTAAAAACGTTCAAATCAAGTTAACATCAGTGCTGAACATAACATAAGAACTGAAGGCAGATCAGTTTCTACTCATACAACGATGGATTTTATGCTAACAATTCCCCCAAAATATTGTGAGTGATGAGTCTCATCAAACTACCAGTCCTACCTGGATAAAACCCATAGAAGGGGGGACCAAACTACCAGACCTACCTGGACAGAGCCCATAGAAGGGGGGGACCAAACTACCAGACCTACCTGGACAAAGCCCATAGAAGGGGGGGACCAAACTACCAGACCTACCTGGACAGAGCCCATAGAAGGGGGGGACCAAACTACCAGACCTACCTGGACAAGGCCCATTGAAGGGGGAAACAAACAACAGATAGCTGGAAAAGGCCTATAGAAAGGGGGTCAAAGCTACGAGACATACCTGGTCAAATCTTATAGAAGGGGGGACCTTAAAAGGAGACATACCTGGACAAAGCCCATAGATGGGGGGCCGAAGTCGCTGAACGCTGGCCTAAAGTTAGAAGAGGATGGCAACGACGGAGAGGGCACACTGGAACCTGGGAAGAGGAGCAAGAACACATTTTCAAAGCACTACTATCCTACTGATGTTCTCAACCATTAGTAGGATAGTCTAGGTGGGATAGTCTACAATATAGGACATTTGATTCTCAGTTGAGAGGTTCTGGGTCCAACTGCAGAAGTCCAGCTGTAGGCACCCTTGAGCAAGATGCCCTAACCCCATGCTCATTATTGAAGGACTTGCATCCAAAGACATTAGCTTTGGATAGACAGTTTGTACCGCTGACAACACAGGCTTGAACGTAGAATCCTTTGCATGCCTAATATGGGCTTACCTGGAGGTGTGTGGTTGGATCCGGACGGCGCGGGAGCGATGGGTTTGTAACTCATGGCGAGGTCACTCCGCAACTCCCCATATGACGCTCCGCTTCCGTCCGAACCCTCAACCCGGTGTTTATACAGCTTTACTGTTGGGCGGTGAGCTCCAGAGAGCTGGGGTCAAACAAAACACAACAGTACTTGACAATCCAGTTTGAATCCCACAGCTTAGCAAATGGGGAAAATAAAGTTAAAAACAATAGGTAGTCAAGTGTATTCTAGTTTGGGATTAGATTGTGTACCATTGAGATTGTTCATTGAGAGTGCTGAAGATCAATTATATACAGGTCTGGCTTTGGATAGTTGTAAATATCTGTAAATTCTCCCTAAATAGTCATTATACAGCAGCTGATGTTTGGTAGTAGTGCGATACATTCTCCCTTCCGTCCTACAAAGACGTTTGAAACAAGCTGATGTTTCTAGAATAATTGATCAAAGGTTAATGGATATAAGAAGGATAACGTGAGCCGGAAGGCTTAGTTGAAGTCACAGCAATGGCTTGCAATATGGCTTTAGGTAGGACTTAACATGAAACGAACACAACTTCACGAGTCCATAGGGTTTTTTATATTGTCCACATATTTGAAAGTTGAATGTACACACGACGGTTATACAATTATGGCATAAAGATATTAATATATGATATTTGTGACCCAAACGCCGGATTTTTGGGTCACAGATGGGGTTAGCTTTTGGCTAGCTTGTTGTGTTGCCGGTTGCACAAAACACTGCCAATGCAAGGCAGTAAGAGCGAATATACACACCAGAAAAATAATATTTGCGACGTTTGATTTCTCGGGACCATTTGGAAAGCTGCCTACGTTTGAAAAGGTAAAATAATCTTACCTTTCTAAGGTGAGAGTTTTTGATCTCAGGGAGGAAGAAAGGCTACTAGCAGGATTTGACTGAGTCTGCGTGAAGCGGGGGCGTGGAAGGTGACCCTGTTCCTGCGTCGCCATTGGTTAAAGTAATATACGCACAGTATACGCACCCATATGCACAGAGATTCATACATTCGTTTTAAATAACTATACGTTTTTATAGGTTTATTATATATACGCGCCTTTCTCACAGCAAGACAGCACAACAAGAAGTACAACAACAAAAATAAAAATATATAGAAAAAAAGAAAGGAGATGTGGTTACATGATCTCAGGGAGTGGGATGGAGTATAAGGGGCCAGAAGGTCACAGAGCAAGGTTTTTGAGGGCTTTGAAGGTGAGAAGCAAAATTTTGAATTTGATTCGGGACAGAACCGGTAACAGTACATACAGTACACTACATACAGTTCCTTGCAGAAGTGTTCAACCCCCGCTAAATGACTAATTACACTGGATAACAATTTATACATTCGTATTTTTCTAGATATGTTTCAATTTAAAATAATAGTACTTAAAATCAATAGTAGTAGGCTAAGTAACACTTGACTCGTGGGGGAGTTGCGCTTGTAGTTGTAGTCTATTGCTATAACTTTAAATGTGTTAACTTAAGCATACTGACTAAGCTTTGATTTTAATACTATCTATATTTGAAACGAAAATTGACGTTCTTAAGGGGGGCATCTTACCCCAGTTTACCCTGCATTTGATCTATGTTTAAAATAAAAGGTGGTAGGCCTACTGTCTTACTTCCGACCAGCTAACTGAGCGTCAAATAATTGGAGATGATTCATTAAGTACACTTTTTTTTATTTAAACACACATTCCACACACATAGCCTCTTTTTTTCACATATTAATTGGTATTCAAGTGGCCTAAAATATTCCTGTTGGCCGACCTAAGTGATTCTCACTGTTGGCGACAACCTGATTTAAATCAATACGTCAAGAACGCATGGATCGAAACAGCGCTGTTGTAGTCCATCTTCAGAAAATTGCAATGCAAGGTCTTGCTGTGCGTGCAATACAATGTAAAGTTGCGTTGTTTGTTTTCGAGCTGGTTTGCTAAAGAGGCTAATGTAGCTAACAATAACAATGACCAGCCAATGACATGACACAATCACAAAGACAAACGGGAACGCTATAAGTGCTACGAGACAGGAAATTATGTCACAAGTGCAACTTTAAGGCTGGTGTACGAGGCATCTGGAACACACCATTAAACTGGCCATTCCATCGAGGATGCATCGCAGGTGACTTGTGTGGACTTGGGACCGTTAAATATCCCAGAATGCATATCCCAGCGTAGTATCAGAGCGTACTATGGCATTTATATTCATTCAAAATATTTACATACTATTTTAAAATGAAAGAGGCTGGGGTTTTGTTTTATATAATTTGTTTATATTATTCAGTAGTATATGCAGAGGCGTAACACCAAATTCTGGGCCCTATATGCAAGAAGTCCTGATGGCTGCGGCTAAGTAGCCTATATGCCATAGGTTATTATTTATCATGTAGCCTAATAACGGCTTAGTATTAATTTTATATTAGGTTGCTTTAAATCAGTAGCCTGCTGTTGCAATATTAGCCTGGGGGGGGGGGGCAATTAAAGGGGTGGTGGATAACAGACTCCACAATGTGCCCACCAGTGATCAGAACATAGCTTGAAACTGAGTCTAGCCATGGACTAGTTCCCTCTCTACGGCTTCTCCGCTGAAACCCTGGCTCTCTCTACACACCATGCCCGTATATTCTAGTTCTGTCAGGAATCACTCATGTCATTGATTGAACCATTTATTTAATGAAATGGACGTACAATTTAGTTTGGCGGTATGGTTCCACTCTTTTCTGGTGCTCCCTGCTGTATGTATATTTAAAATATGATCTACAGATGTCAGATACAGAACAGCATACCAACAGTTTACAACAGGGAGCGCGATACAATCCCCCGTGGGGTACATCAGATATCTCCACCCATCGTACAGGTTACATACAATACAGAGCAGAACCAAAGCAGGTGGAGCCTGGGATGGTGGTGGGTTATTACCACCAGAGAGTTATTTAGGAGAGAGAGAGAGAGAGAGGCACAGACCTGCTTTCTGATAGAACGTCCAAAAGAGTGAAGAGCTGAGACTAATGTTAATGGAGCCTTATGTTTCCTGGGTAACTGGTCTAGTTACCCAGTGTGTGTGTGTGTGTGTGTGTGTGTGTGTATGCATGTGTGTGTGTTTGTGCAGTCATAATTGACTGAATAAGTAAGCAGCAAAAGCTTTAAATGTCACAATTATGCAACATTCAAGGCTATGGTATTTTCCTGGTGCCATCATGAACGAAAAATGTTACTGGATTTCAGAGTCCCTCGGCCCAAGGAGAAGGGTCTTTTGAAGTATTCAGCAAATTAAAAATCTCCATTCTAAGAGAATGTCACTCCTTTGCCTGTAAACCACGACACTGAACAGCTTAAATTGAACAACAGCCAAAAGCAAAGAAGGCTCACTATATTACAAAAGCACATTTTATCATTTTCTGTTTGGAAAACTATGTACATTAATAACAAATAATAACAAGTAATTCATTGAAAACATGCTGTAAAACCAAAATAAACAATGTTTTTCATCGGCTTTGAGGTGAATATCAAATTGCAATGGACACACTTGGCACATGAGTGCTTCACATTTGTCTTCAGGGCTATCTTAACACCAGAGTACATTGGTCCACAGCATTCAAGGCACCCAGAATGTTTTGCCGGATCGGTTTAGATGTACAAAGGCCTGTGTGGGATGTATATTAAGGTTTCTACGTGACCAAATGTACACAAAGGGGTGATGATGTGCTGTCCTGCCCAGACCTAATGACTTCGGTATCAACCTTGGGGGTTACACACAGAAGTTACACTCTTCCATGCTGGTATATATTGTGTTATTTATGCTGAATGGTGCTATTCAGAGAGTTTGTGCATAGAAAGTAAGTAACTCACAATTTAGTCATCTGTGCTTTCATCATCCTTGCTGTGGTTCTACTTCAGTTAGATTCTATTAAGTAGTTGAAGGCATCTTGCCTAAAGTGAGAGGCTATAACCGAGAGCTTTTCGGCAGAGAGGGAAACAGCCGTACCACTGTACCCTGCTCCCACTATATGTACATTTGAAGGCTTATAGGAGTGTTTACATTATTCCTGCAAAAAGGAAAACATTGGTTGCTTTAAGTATCACTTTTGTTATTTCCAAAACAGAGCAGGTATACTTTCTGTTTTTATCCCAGAGGTTAGGAAATAATAAAGGTCAAGGAACGAGGAAACAGTGTCTAGACGGTAAAAGGTACCTTCGGCCAGTACACATTTCAGTCTTTAGTTTTCTCCCATTCAGAAAGTACTAATGCAGTACTGCACATTTTTTTGATCCTGAGTCTGTCTCCAGCTGTTATAAAAGCCTATAAGTCTATTCCCTGCTGTTTGTACTCACATGGCTCACATCAAAGTTATCAAAGTCAGTACAACCTTTCTGTGGCTTGAAGCCTTTCCAATTAAAACAGGATATTATGGCAGAACTAAACATAGTGGTGTATGTGTGTGTTGATGACACTATTGGTCAGATCTCTGGGTTGAAGTGAGTGAAAAGAGGACATTCCATAATCATTACGTCCAATACAACCTCCATCTCAAGGACTTTGTCCTTTCTTCCATTTCTTACAACCACAACCACACACATACCACATCCATGAGCTGACATGTGTCTCGCTCAGCCAGGGAATCAAACAGCCGACACATTCCCTTCAGAACGGGTGTCCAATCGCTCTCACATGTCCAGTTAGCCGGAACGTCCCCACCCACAGAGGTCACAGTTGTGGGGGGGTTCTACGGTCACAGCCACATTCAGCGAACCCTTCCTTCAGCTCAGAGCCACGATGGGCTCCACCGACAAGATGTCGGTTTTCCCAGAAATTCCCTGCCGGAAAAGCACACGCGAGTCCTTGGGGTTGTGGCAGGGGCACACGGAGGAGGAGGCGTGGCTGGGCTGGGAGGAGGCGTGGCTGGGCCGCGAGGAGCCCCGGCTGGGCCTGGAGGAGGCGTCGTTTCCGTCGGGCCACGCCGCCCTCTGGCAGGGTACGCACACGCCCGCCGGCAGCGCCCCCACCCGCTGCACCTGCCGCACCCGCCGGAAGACGGAGGCCAGCAGCCGCAGCTCCTGCCTGAAGGTGGGGTTGAGGCAGCAGTAGATGAAAGGGTTGTAGCAGGTGGAGCTCATGGCCAGCCAGTGGAAGCAGAAGTAGAGGGCGTTGGAGGAGTGGATGGCCTGGCTGGAGAGCAGCACCACGTAGCAGTTGAGGGGGAACCAGCAGACGGCAAACACCCCCACCACCAGCAGCAGCATGGCCAACGTGCGCCGCCGCTTGCGCCTCTGGTTGGCGTTCTGCGTGCTGGTGGTGTCGCCGATGGCGTTGCGCCGCCACAGGTGGCGGCCCACAGTGGTGTAGGCGGCCGTGATGATGAGGAGCGGCAGCAGGTACAGAAGGATGAAGGTGAGCAGGTCGATGTACTGCCAGTAGACGTCCGAGGGCTCCGGGAAGTCGGGGACGCACAGACTGCGCTCCTGCCCCCTGGTGGTGGAGGAGGAGCAGAACCCGGACGCAACAAGGGTTGTTTTTATTACTGGAGTATTATAACAACAGTTTATGATTGTATGATATTAGTATAACGCCTTATTGACTTATACCGTGCGTGCAGATGGCATAGCTTACAAGAAACAAAAATGTGGAGATAGGGTAGGAAATACAGACTTAGAGGCGTAGTTCGGAATTTTGGACATCGGACCTAATTTCCAAGTAAGCCAGTGTTATTTATCATTGGAAACAGTTTTCAACACTTTTCATTCAGTCCTTATATTTGCAGAGATCACTGGTGCTAGGCTAGCGCAAGTCGATGGGATTCTGCTAGCCTGCCAATAAAAACAGTCTTACCCACTCCACAGTACACCCGAGGCAAATAAATTATAACACCAGACTATCTATGTAAATGTCTGTGTTGATAGACTAATGTTTGAAATAAAACTATCCTTGCATCGCATTGCATATTGAGGGACTACTTACTACTAGGACACCTAGTAGTAGCCTAGTACAGTGGGATTGAATCATTGGATTGGAAATGAACGACTAGGCAACATGGTGCTTCAGTGTGCATTTACCAATTGTAAAAATAAACGTTTCCACCAATTTCCAGTGCGAGATCCAGAAAGGACTCAACTGTGATTCTTGCTGCTGGCTTGGACATCACACACCGGCAGAGACTCAACTCAAGTGGGGATTGTGTAGTGATCATTTCAGACCAGACGCCTTCACCAAACCCCGCAATCTAAAGGACCATACGTTACTGACAACGAATGCAGTGACATCCGTCTTTCCAGATGTTCTCTCAGTTCTTCGTCAGTGTATTCCGGCTCGTACAGGTACAGTTTGTTGGATACAACTAATTCCTCATCATTGTCTTCAAAATCAGACACATCGCTATGTCTTTCAAATGTGGCTAATTCCTTTGTGCACTGTTCTCTGCTTCTGTAGCAATGACAGCGGCAGGTAAATAAACTATAATAGATCCGGTTGCCTAGTTAATATCAGTCCGCCACTGTCATAGCCTACTACAGGGACATATAAACTACCCTGCCTCATAATGCAATGTGATGCAAGGATAGTTTTATTTCAAACATTATTCTATCAACACAGACATTTACATCGATAGTCTGGCATTATAATTTATTTGCCTTGGGTGTACTGTGGAGTGGGTAAGACTGTTTTTATTGGCAGGCTAGCAGAATCTCGTCGACTTGCGCTAGACTAGCACCAGCGATCTCTGCAAATAGAAGGACTGAATGAAAACGGTCTCCAATGATAGATAACACACTGGGTCACTTGTCACTTGGAAATGAGGTCCGAACTACTCCTTTAACTACGTGGGAACAATACAAAGTGGTGAGCTCATATTATAACCGATTATCTAAATGAACTAAGAGGTTCTGGCGATGTGAGGCTAAAGTTCACCCATTGTATCTCAAAAGACAAAGATCTGTAGAGCAGGCTGCTGGTCTTTCAAAGAGGGGAAGCTCATTTTTGGCCTACATCAGATAAATTGTCAATTTATGTATATATATATATATATATAGGTAAATTATCCTCTCTGTTCCTTTTCAAGGAAATGCTCTGTCATACCAACTAGCTGTCTTTTCTAGTGACTTGACCAGTGTCCTCTCAATGGCCAGCAGAGCTAGGCTGCTTAAACCGCCTTGGCCCATTGTGTTATCGGTGTAGGACTTGAGGCGCTTTAAACAGGAGAAGCTCCTTTATACACCTGCACATGTAGCTCCAATTGTTGCCACTAATGAGAACAGTTTGTAAAGCTGAGGCATTGTACTGTCCAACTCCGTCTTTAAGGAACACCAAGAAATCACACTAATCTGAATACAGGACTTGAAGTTCAGACCTCAGGCTCCCTGAATCAAAGTGATGGCCAACTACCAAAACGATAATAAACTTGAACAAGGAAATGTGGGAATTATGTTAAACTGAAGCAAGGAATTGTGTGTATAAGTGTATGAAAAGTATGATGAAAATTGTCTAGCAATTTCGCCAAGCAAATATCAAGAAATAGGTTGCCGTTTTTCTTTCGACTCGCTTCCAAAATCTGCGATGGGACTGAGGACTGAAGACTGAAGAGAGCTCCGGCGACGTTTTATAGATCAAAAACGCTGTCAATCAAACGGCAACTCAGTCTTTCGCAGACCCTCCAATCATCACACAGAAGCCCAGCATCCAGGCCAGCCCACTCCACCATGCACCCCCAGAGACGCTAAGCATCCGTGGGAGGGACATAATCGCAGCATTATCCAATGACCCTCGACTTTCAACACACTAAAAAAAGCTGTTCTATGCAGCCCCATTGAAGTGGATGGACACTGAGCTTCAACAGGCAAATGCACTGTGACGCTACAGGAACGTATGAGAAGGAAATCGAGTCAGTCGACCTGCGATAAGCAGCTGATTCTGAACAAACTCGTCTTCGAGATGGACGTGTTCTAACACATTTTTAGTCAATGAAATGTTAACACAACAGTATATATTTGACCATTTAATTTTTGAAATGTTAGGGGAAGCTGAGCTTCCCTTGCAGTCTTAGAGAAATCGCCACTGCTGTAGAGGCTCTCCATATATGGATGCCCCTCTGGCCTTTAAATCAATTGCTCTGTGTTCAAAACGTCTGGGAATAATTAACCTTTATCAGAGATCCTGATTATTAGAGCTCATCATCATCATCATCATCATCGAGAATAATATAATGCATCAATAATGTGCAAGTAAATGCAAAGAGGCTACAGCAGAGTAGAGGGGGAATCATACCAGACAATTAAAACTAGTGCAACACTGACAATGGAACCTGTGACCAGTTTGTGGCTAAATGCGACCAAATCTAATTATATGTTCAGTATGTATGAGAAGATTATGATTGTACGCATGTAGCAGAAAGGAGTGTGACCAGAACTATATAGATGGAGCAATAGAGAGAGAGCTATGTATGTGTATGTGTGTGTGTGTGTGTGTGTGTGTGTGTGTGTGTGTGTGTGTGTGTGCCCAACCCACCTGTAAGCGAAGCTCAGTAGTTTCTGGTAGATGGCGTGCGGCAGGGAGAAGCAACTGGCCATCATCCAGATGACAGCTACCCACACGCCTCCCCTCAGCGACGACATGCGCGTACGCAGAGGGTGAATTATCACCTTAACACCGTTTGAGATAAACAAGGTGAACACACATGGCTAATCCACACACACATGCATACGCCCACACACACACACACACACACACATAGTGGCCTTTCCTAGAATTTAATTTAAGACAAACACTTGTGTACACTTATTTGCTTTATAAAATGTGATTTGAGCTTAATGTATTGCTTGGAACGGAAAAGAGCATCCACTCTTGAGGCTATTTATCCTGGAGGGCTTCAGAACGCATTCAAATTCAAGACATGATCCAAAGGCTCAGCACTGTAAAACCCATCAACCATAACAAACAGCCAGAAAATTGAGGCAAATTCCCAAAGAGAGCTGCTCTCAGAGGTGTGAGCAGTGGCAAGGTCTACGTGATACACTTGTATAAACCATACACACTATGAAAGCTCCTGGATTTCCATATACCCACTTAAAAATGTGCAAAGATATGTAGCAGTATAGTTTGTTGACAGAACCAGAGAGGGATGCCCAAAACTCCATCCATATCCTCAATCCATACTTAGTTTTAGTTTTATTTCTTTGTGCAAGATAAACAAGATTAAAATAACAAAAAAAGATGCACATAGACATACATACATACCTTATGTTTAAAAAGCAGAATAAAGAAATAACTGACAAGCAAAAAGAAAATATAACCTACAGTCAATATGTTAATACATTAGCGTACGCTTTTAAAATGAGATAGTTTTTAAGACGTTTTTTGAAAGTAACTAAAGATGAGTGTTTTCGGAGTGTGACAGGAAAACTGTTCCAAATGACTGGGCCTCTATGCCTAATTGAAAACTGGCCAAGATTTGTTCTGTAAAATTGACTGTGAAGGAGATATACAGATCTGGTCTGATGACTATGGATCTGAGACCTGGTTATAAAAAAACTATAGAAAGAAGAAGGAAGAAGAAGGCAGTAAATTATTGAAAAACTGGAACACAAAAGTGCCAATCTGAAGAGTATTAACATCATGCTTAACAACTTTAGACTTTGAAATAGTGAAGCACTATGAGCGTTCCAACTCGAGTTGGTTACAGTTCTAACAAATTTTTTCTGTAAGAAAATAAATCGAATCAACACTGATTTTATATGTCCTTGCCCATACTATAATGCCATAGGATATAAAGGGATAAATAAGGCAGTAATATAAATCCATAAAAAAATTTCTTGACAGCATGGGTCTTACTCATCATATAACCCCAATGTTTCTTGCTAATTTATTGGACACCCACACCTGTGATATATGTTTTTTCCAGCTGAGCTTATTGTCAATAAAAAACCCTAAAAACTTTATATTGGAAACATTTGCAAGTGCATTGTTCGCCATAAAAATGGGCTGGATATGATCAGATAAAATAATATTTTTAGGCTTAATCATCATATAAGCACACTTCTCTACATTAAGGGATAATTTATTGAATTTGAACCAGTTATCCAACCGATCAAGTACGCTATTCATACGAGCTATCAACTTGTGTTTGTCTTTATCAGTAATGAAAATGTTTGTGTCATCGGCATACAAAATAAAAAGCGCTTCTTTAGATATTAAATGCAAATCATTTATGTAAATAAGGAATAAAAGCGGTCCAAGTATGGAACCTTGAGGAACCATACTACATACTGTTTCCTGTTGAACAGATCATTTTTAAACCAATCAAGCTCAATCCCAGAAACCCCATGAGCCTGAAGCTTA
Organism: Micromesistius poutassou; assembly: GCF_964030765.1. Lineage (NCBI taxonomy): Eukaryota > Metazoa > Chordata > Actinopteri > Gadiformes > Gadidae > Micromesistius > Micromesistius poutassou. The sequence goes on along the minus strand of NC_140273.1, from coordinate 7,764,176 downwards.
GTTAATAATATATTCAGATCTACGGTGTCAAAAGCCTTAGATAAATCAATGAACACTCCAATTGTGAGTTCCTTGTTGTCCAAAGCTGAAGATATTCTGTTAACTAATTGGACCAGGGCCATAGATGTATAATGTTTGACACAGAATCCATACTGATAATCATACAATAGGTTATTGTCTTTAAGATGTGTAATTAATCTAGTATATACAATTCTTTCGAGTATTTTGGAGTAGCAAGGTATAAAGAAATTGGTCTATAATTTGAAAATATTGATTTTTAAATATTGGAATAACCTTAGCCCATTTCAGTTGGTCTGGTACTACACCTGTTTGAAGAGAACAGTTAAAAATATGACACAGTGGTTTTACAATAGTGGGGAGACACTGCTTCACTAATTTCATTTTGAGATCATCAAAACCAGCACTTGTTGACTTTAGACTTGATACAATAGCCCATATTTATTTTTCATTCACTGGAGAAAAAGTAAATAATGGATGACTGGAAGGAAATCCTGTACCATGAGAATAAATTGGTGTTTGAGGGATTTGTGCAGCCAAAGCAGGACCAATATTGACAAAATTATTGAATTCTTCTGCAATTTCAGTGGGATCCTCAATACTAGAATCGTTATTATAAAACACTAAGGCCCCACCCCTGCCCCTCTCCCGCCCCCCTCTCCTTTTGAACGTGGACTAAGGACTGTCTGACTACCTCTGACCACTATGCACTTTATTAATGCACTCAACAATGCACTTTATATGATCATACTTATTAAAGGAGAAGTCAGTAATCAGTAATCAGATTACTTTTTCAAGGTAACTGTGGCAACGTTACCTTGAAAAAGTAATCTGATTACTGATTACTGACTTCTCCTTTAATAAGTAACTTAGTTACTTTACTGATTACTTGTTTTTTTAAGTAACTAAGTTAGATTACAAGTTACTTTATTAGTTACATTCAGCAGCTGCGCGTGAGGGGGGGGAGTAGCGGGATTGCGATCTGCCGGAGTTGACGCGCCAGTACCGCGCCGAGACGCACGTCAACGCGTTAACGCTGGAATGTGATAAACCGGTGGGCCAATTGCATTACATTAATTGAGGACATTACATTATAACAGGGTCCGCGGGCGGAATTGTTGACGGGGGGTTGTACGGGATTACGGGCTGCCGGAGTTGACGCGCCAGGGTTACCGCGCCGAGACGCGCGTCAACGCGTTAACGCTGGAATGCGATATACCGCCGGGCAAGTTCTGATAAACATTACATATTATCTGGCGGGCCGGATTAAATTACACTTTAGCTGACACAAACTCAAAATAGTGCCTGTATTTCCAGCTGGAAAACGCGCATCTCTCTCCTCCCTCCATTGTTGATTATGTTTGTGTCGCGGTATAGCCTACTACACGTGAGTTGACGTCCTCAGGCGGTAACGTGATTTGTCGCGTACGTCACCCCGAGACGAGCAAATATATATTTTTAATAAGGAAAATAGGGTTAGAAAAAAAAAAGTAGTCAGATTAGAGTAACGCGTTACTAAGTAGCGCGTTATTGGCATCACTGATCATACTGCATTCTATTTATGGACTATAGACTGTCATATATAATATAGAATATCCATTTTTTTATTTAAACACTGCTATAAGGAAAATCACTTTTTAATGATTGCATTACTAGTTAGATGTAAACTGCATTTCATTGTACTGGTTGTCCTTACTTGTGCAATGACAATAAAGTTGAATCTAAACTTATATAGACTGATGTACATATAGACTGATGTACATATAATATCATGTACATATAGACTGATGTACATATAATCTGATGTACATATAGACTGATGTACATATAGACTGATGTACACATAATATCATGTACATATAGACTGATGTACATATATTATAGACTGATATACATATAGACTGATGTACATATAATATCATGTACATATAGACTGATGTACATATAATCTGATGTACTGATGTTGCCTTCCTGACATGAATCTAATAATACTCACTGTAAACTCTGGATAAAAACGAAATGTAACTACAAACGTAGCGATAGGTACATAGAAATCAAACGCCCCCTTACGCTACTCTGAAGAACAAGGAGAAAGGGCATGGTGTTTGATCAGCACTATAGCCCTGATCTGTAGAGTCAATGAACTAAGCTCCCAGTTGAGACAGAAGAACCCCCTTTTGGTTTGACCTCTTGCTTCCTTGTATCACAACTAAATAATTTAGACCCTAATGAACCCTTTTGGTTTGTGTTTCTTTGCACCCTTTGATGTGGGTGCCCATACAATCTGTCTATAAAACTCATCAGCATTCCTTTGCGAGGCTCGGTAAATGCTATGCCTGTGCCCCTCACCTTAATGATGCTCCATTCCATCAAATACTTTGCTCCATTCCATCAAATGAGTGTCCGCCTACATGGTGGTGTGAATGTGTAGAGTGGTGTGGTTGTGTGCATGTGTGTGCGTGCGTGTGTGTGCGTCAACTGACAATAGAAGCCTACTTGAACAAGAGAATGGGCTCTATGCACGCAACACTTGTGCATTGGTCTCAGAATGCTTCTAGAAATCCGGTTCCGGTGTTACACTGAATTCTGGTTGCAGACTCATGGTGGATTCTGGGAGAACAGTAGAACGGAAATAACGTCACCTCCACTATCTGCGATGCCTCCAGCCACTCTGCTCCAATTGCCCTATTGGACTAGTACAACACTCCAATCGACGACATCTCTTGAGAGGCTTGTATATATATTAATTATACAGATGTAAGTTTGTCATGCTTTGATGATAGAGGAGTTAAAGAGTAACTGTCTTTCATTTGACTCTTGTCCTGAATAATTTGTTCACTGAAATTTGATAAAATACGTAAAACGTCCAATTACAGAACACAATACCCTGATGTTTCTGCATTAGTTACAATCTATTTCACATACATATAGCGGTCTTGTTATTGTTTCACATTGTTTACAACTTATTTCCTTATTCAAGTGAAGGTGACGTATTTCCATTCTACAGTGGAGCTCCCAGAATCCCCCATGAGTCTGCAACCAGACACTCTTGGAATTCTGCGACCCACCGAAAAGTGTGACCCAAGGGGGCGCTGTTGAACATTTCCTGAAACATGCACGAGTTTGAAGCGTAGACAGCAGATGTATAAAGTACTAGAGACCCAGACTTAAGTAAGAGTACAAGTACTGTATCAAAAAAATGACTTGAGTAGAAGTTTAAGTTTTCTTTAAACACCCCACTTAAGTGGAAGTACTTAAGTATTCAATTTTTTATAATAATTCTTTAATATAGGTGTTAGTGGGCCCCTTGAAGACGTTCAAGAAATTCATCCTTGGTGCAGAGTTACAGCCACTACGAGCCAGTCCCACAATGAGCTCTCCACAAACGCGCCGTTTTTAGAGGCGGGTCAAGGTGGAGGGTGGGGGTGTGGCCTTGAGCAGCTTGCGGCCACGGTACCATGCGCTAGTGTTTACAGTGGAACACTGAACACTCCGGGTGCTCCGGCGGGAAGTCCTGGAGCTCTATATCTAAATAATATCATATTATATTTAGATATCTATATAATATAATATATATTATCATGGTCAAAAGCTGTTTGCGCCTCCGGATGATATTATGAATCTCAAACGACTGCGTCGGGTTCTCAGATGCCTCTGGTTCTTCCACTTCCACGTCAATATTAAGTACAGACTGAACCGCGAAATGGAGGAGAAAGGGATTGTTGCCCGCGATTGTTTCCCGGGGTTGTCTCCCGCCGGAGCCCCGCTGCCCGCCGGAGCCCCGCTGCCGTGGTAGCGGGACTCCGGCGGGCAACAGGCAGCTGCAAAAAAACGGATGACGATACAAATGTTACGTTTTAAGCTTGTGCATGATTCCACACGTGAACGACTTCATGCCTGTCTACGCTTCAAAAAAAACGCTTTAAAAAAAAAAACAGCACCGCCTTGCACTTTTCAGTGGGTTGCAGAAATTGGGTAACACCGGAACCGGATTTGTAGAAGCATTCTGAGACCAATGCAGAAGTATTGCGTGCATATAGCCTATAGTTTGCTCTTTAGTCAGACTTGAAGGCTACACATTTGCATGCATTCCTTTAGGGCCTGCCACAGAAAAATGCTGTTTTTTTGTGTTGTGTACTCCAGGCAGAATGTGTGTGTGTGCGTCTGTGTGCGTGTGCGTCTGTGTGTGTGTGTGTTCCTGTGTGTGTGCATGTGTGTGCGTGTGCCGTGTTACCTGGCGTCGGTCCAGAGCGATGGCGGTGAGCGTGAGCGTGGACACATGCAGCGAGCAGTACTGGACGAAGCGGCTGATGTGGCACATCAAACTGCCGAACATCCAGTTACTGTTGACGAAGCGCACCTGGGAACACACACACACACACACACACACACACACACACCACACACATATACACATATACACAGACACTCACACACACACACACACACACACACACACACACACACACACACACACACACACACACACACATATATAAACACATTAACACATTATCACAAATACATTCACACAGACAAACACAATGACATAAACACACATATGCACACTAGGGGTGTATATTCGTGCCAACATTTTTTGGTATGGGTCTAACGGTTCGATGCACATTTAATTTCTGTGCGTACCGAATTTTTTAATTTTTTTATTATTAGGCCTATTCTTTTTTTTTATTTAAGAAAAATGTTTTTTATTGATTATTACACACTCTCTCACAGTCTTGTCTTGTCTTGTCCTGATGTTTTGTATTGAGGACCACAATGGAAATAAGTCCTGGACTTTATTGTCTTTTTATCCTCAATTGTAGGCCTATTTGATGTCTCTTCATGTGTGTAAGGAATTTGTTTGATACAATTTAATAAATCAAATCATAAAATCATAAAAAAAAATAATAAAAATAATATAATAAAAAAATGAAAAAAAAATGCATGTTTGGTTTCTTTTAACCCTGCTGAACCGAAAAACATACCGAACCGTGACTTAAAAACCGAGGTATGTACCGAATCGTGACTTTTGTGTATCGTTACACCCCTAATGCACACCCATAAAGTCACATAAACGCCCATAAACACCGACATGTTTACCTCGACATGACCTCGCTGTTATCTACCACCTTCTGACACGGGATCAGATTATTCAACCGCGGTGAAGTTGGTTCGTTATTGGATATTGGCTTGACATTCGGTTTTATCTGTGCTTTTAATCGGAGACCACGGCAGTGTCCGCGTAATTAAAGAGTGTAGCTAATAGCATCATCATCATACTTTTATATACTATAAGATTACTGTCAACTATCCTCACGATTTCAAGTTTTACCAGAAAACAGCGTCTCCACATTGTCAACCTACCGTCATTCGCCGGGACCGTCTGCAAATTACACGTTTCAGTATGAATTTAGTCATGAAAAATGTTCACTAAAAATCAATTAAATTACTTTTACCCATTATGTTTGCTGTAGTAGATAATATTTGCAATGCTCTAACTACTACATATACTTCATATCAGCCCCTCAAATCGACGTCGTTTCGACCTCCATGACCAACGTCGATTAGACGTCTGATCGACGTCGAAATGTTTGCTGGGCTTGAATATTTTCAGTTATTAAATGCCTACTATTTCCATATAAAATGTTTTTTCCGAAAAATCTCACCTGTAGTAGTTAGAGCATTGTAAATATGATATACTACAGCAAACAGAATGGGTAAAAGTCATTTAATTGATTTTTAGTGAATATTTCAATATTTTCAGTTATTAAATGCATACTATTTCCATATAAAATGTTTTGTTTTTTTTTCGAAAAACCTCACCTGTAGTATCCTAGTTAGAGCATTGCAAATATGATCTACTACAGCAAACAGAATGGGTAAAAGTAATTTAATTGATTTTTAGTGAACATTTTAGTGACTAAATTCATACTGAAACGTGTAATTTGCAGACGGTCCCTAACGTGGACCACGGCGAATGACTGTAGGTTGACAATGTGGAGACGCTGTTTTCTGGTAAAACTTGAAATCGTGAGGTTGACAGTAATCTTATAGTATATAAAAGTATGATGATGATGCTATAAGATACACTCTTTAATTACGCAGACACTGGCGTGGTCTCCGATTAAAAGCACAGATAAAACCGAATGTCAAGCCAAGCCAATATCCAATAACGAACCAACTTCACCGCGGTGATTAACCATACCTGACTCTCGCCTACAGCGATCATTAGCCTAACACCTAACACCCCTTGCCCACTGTACTGTACACTGTGTGTGTGTGTGTGTGTGTGTGTGTGTGTGTGTGTGTGTGTGTGTGTGTGTGTGTGTGTGTGTGTGTGTGTGTGTGTGTGTGTGTGTGTGTGTGTGTGTGTGTGTGCGTGCGTGTGCGGCGGGTCTCACCAGAGTGAACGGCGTGTTGAGGACCGTGATGAGGATGTCCGCCACAGCGAGGTTCACGATGAACAAGCTCGTGGCGGAGTGCATCCTCTTGGTCTTGATGACCACGTGGCACACCATGGTGTTCCCGAACAGCGAGATCACGATGATCAACGAGTAGGCGGACACCAGCAGCGCTTTGGTGCTGCGTTTCTGGGACTCTCCCCCGTAGCGCTTCTTGTCGGCCAGAGAGTGCCAGTCAGCGAGCGTCCCTTCGTCAAAGTCAAGGAGGTAAAACCCCGCGGATCCGTTAGAATCGTCGGAACCGTTTGAGCCGCTGGACAGCCCCGTCCCGGAGAGCAGGTCCTTGAAAAGACAGGAGCCGTTGACCCCGCTGACCATAGTCCGGGCCATGCAACCCGCAAAAACGGTGAAAAATAACAAAGTTATTCCAACGTGTGTAACAGTCATATTTCCAAGTATTTCTAGTTTTTCATTGACTTTAGGATATCCAGTCCGCGTGTGTTTAGTGGGTGATCAGGTCGAAGCGACGCGGCGACGCGTTCTTCGGCGTGACAAGCTATTGAGAGCAAAAAAAAGTGAAGCTAGATCGTCAGGTGGTCGCTTTTATATTCACTGTGTGCTCTCTCTCTCTCTCTCTCTCTCTCTCTCTCTCTCTCTCTCTCTCTCTCTCTCTCTCTCTCTCTCTCTCTCTCTCTCTCTCTCTCTCTCTCGCGCGCGCGTGTGTGTGTGTGTGTGTGTGTGTGTGGGGGGGGGGGGGGGGGGGGTGTCCATACGTAGCGTTGTTTTATTAACATCTGACGTTATGAAACTTACCCAGTTTCACAAAGGAGATCCCATTTTCAATACACAACTTCTTGAGCACAGTAGTTTTTGCGTAGTTATCAGTGTGTGCGCGGTGCACAGCGCGCGCAGCGCAGATGAGCGCACATTAGCGCACATTTCAGTGCGCTCATCATTCGTTTCGAGCAACGGCACATCGGAGCCACTTTTCGGAAAAAAATATTTTCTTTTGCTCCGGCTTCGTTTGCCTTTTCTTTGCAAACGACGGTTAGTTACGCAAAAGCGCGGTAGGAACACAAGTGACGTTACGCATCCATGATTATGGGCGCGCATGCGTAGGCCTACTTGCGTACCAGACTATGTGCACCCCTGCCTATAGATGACATGTTATTGCATTTCAAAATTCGGTAGGCCTACTTTTTAAATCTTGGCACGTCATTCATTTGTACCCAATTGTATAATTGTAAAGCAATAGCATACACAGATAAAGACCAACTATTTGTTCTCTTTTAACCACGGCCATGCATAGCGGGACACGTAAACCCGACGCAGAACCATAAATGTTCTACGTCGTCAAAGCAACTGAGTGGTCATTGCGTTGCGTTAACGTGGAACCATAATCAGGCCTTAAGAGTATGAGTAAAGGGATAGTTCTCGCCAGCAGCCTGTCGCATATCAAACCGACACCGACACTCCATGTGCTTGTGGAAAACCTACCCCAGTAAATGAGGTGTTCCATGAAAACATTCGCCTTCGCCTGCCCACTTACTTAGGTTTCAATTACTTATTATAATTGTTTACATTTACAAGCACGGTGTGCCTCAGTGGGATACTAAGCCACACCGTGCTTGTAAATGTAAACAAATCAAACCTAAGTAAGTGGGCAGGCGAAGGCGAATATTTTCATGGAACACCTCATTTACTGGTTGAAGTGTAGCGAGCTGCCGTTGAATGTCACCACACCACGGGCGCCGTTCAGCACCATGGAGAGCAGCAGAGTCAGGGGACAGCACGGAGAATTGGGTTACAAGTTGTTATACAATTGGATAGGCCTACAAATGAATGACGTGCCAAGATTAAAAAGAGTAGGTCTACCTTCTTTTGGTAATGTAACATGTACGAGAGAGAGAGAAAGTTAGGCATATAGACGACATGTTATGGAATAAATAAAACAAAACATCAAACAGAGAGACAGAGAGAACAAATAGTTGGTCTTTGTCTGTGCATGCGATTAGGCCTACTTTACAATTGGTCTACTGCTAGAAGTTTTGATTATGGCATGGTATGGATTCTAGAAACTTGAAAGCTGAATACGACTCAAACACTGTGCAACAAAAAAGAAGATCGGGTGCTAGTTGGTCGTCGTTGTCCATTCTGGTCATTACATTCGATCGATAACCAAATAGGCCTACAAAACGGCTTCACTTTTTTACCGAGCGAGTAAAAAAAAAGGTTACGGCTATGAAGGCAAAAGTTACATGTTCTGCCACTGACCGAGGTAATATACTGACTTGATTTCGCACCCCAATGTCCCCTCTCGAACCCTACACATATTGGGGTTTAACTTTCATGTAAATGCAATTAGACGGTATCGCGGTACCAGGGGCAGGACTTGGGTAGAGGGGGGCGTGGAGCGTACTTCACGGGGTGAATGGAGATAAGAGAGTTGTAGATTTTCTGGAATCAAATTCGGAATAAATCGAACTAGAAAATTAATTTCCTGCAGAAAATGCGCTGAGTGCTGTAGTGCAAAGTGAGGTTGAAAATAGGTTTTAACAAAGACACATCCCAGCAAACATTTTCTCGACCTGCGTCGAAGCGAACAAGTCCAGTCGACGTCGAGTCACGACGTGACTTCATTTCGACATGAAAACATTATCATTAGAGGAATGGTGATTTCAAGGAAGACTTATTTTAGAGTGGTGTAACCGAATAAACACTCCCAGCAAACATTTATGCATTCAACAAGTCTAAAATACGCCGGGTCACAACGTGACTTTATTTCGACCATTTGCCGACATGAAAACATATATGCCGCTACGGAAATGGTAATTTCGAGGAAAGCTTGTTTGACCGTTGTGTAACTGAATAAACACTGTTTATATCGCTATTTAACTTAACAACGATGTAACTTTGTAACATTAGTGTGAACGGTAATGTTTACACATTAATAGTATTATTGAAAAGTGTTATTATTCCAAACGCAATATGCTATCATGTATATGGCCAATATAGGTGCTAAAATGTTTTATTCCAGCATTTACTCAAGTTCCATTGAGGAACTATTTTTCCTTGCGCACCAACACGTAATCCCTCCAACGCATGCGCAGGTGATATCAGTTCGCCGTCAAGTTCGGCAGCATGCAAGAGCTGCAGGTGAGTTTCGAAAAGACACTGTATTTGTAGAGACATTACCCTTTTATTATTTGCATGCTAAACTGTTGAATTTGAGGCTACATGGTGTATTCTCATGGATAGCGGGTTTTCGTATTTGTAACGTTACATACGAACTGGGAGCGGGAAGCTAGCAGGCTAACGTTAGCTTAGCCCTGAAACGGGACGCTGCTGCCTCCCAGCTGGGGAGCAGCAGCGTCCCGTTTCGGGGCTAACGGTGGCTGTGTGTTCTTGAACATAAAACACGGGTGGCAAAGCCCTTTCCCCGTGCATTACTCCTGTGAACTGTTAGTCAATTTTAGGACCCATTCTTCTCATTATTCATAGCGAGAGGGGTGATAGCGTCCGATGTAGCGAGCTAAATGGACTGGATGTAGCCACAGGTAGCCCTTGAGGCTGGGGCGCTGGATGGTGAGGCAGTCTTCGTCCACTGAGCCATACACTTGTGTTTTTTGGCCAGTCAAACTTCTCACTCTCACCAAACCTTGTACTGGTGTTTTCTTTCCAGCTGCTGTGAAGAGATGGAATCCCAAGGCCACAGATACATAAATCGAAGCAGCCATGAGTTGACACCTGAAACATGCACCTGCAAGGACTGGGGGGATGGGATTTTGGTCCCAATAAGTTTTCATTTTGTTGTTTAAAGAAGATGTAGGCCTACTTGGGTATAAATAAAATGTTTTTGATGCAGTGCACTTTATACCCTGAAATCTGTCTTTTGTTGAAGATTAATAGGACATGTATTCATGATTTATTGATAAGAGTATGCATAATTAAACAAAATATTATAGATGTAGCCAAATATTGCTGTCCTTTTGATATGACCAAATGCTCTATAGGCTACATTTGGTTCTATCTATACATCATGTCGGCAAAGGGTCGAAATAAAGTCACGTTGCGACTCGACGTCTATTGGACTTGTTGACCACACGGTTTGAGGTAAATATGTTTACAACAGATTGAGAAATGTTTAATTATCTACATGCAGCACAAGAACTGCTTGTTATAGGTTCAGTGGGTAGCTATACTGAAAACCGTATATTGGGGCACACTACAAGGTAACTGAAATGTAGCTTAATACTATTTTTAGTATTGTACTATTTTTTATTTTTTTATTTTTTTCATAATTAAGTGGGTATTTAGTGTATTGGCTTAAAAGTAAATTTCATGTAGGTTGAAATGTCGTCTATACAACGTCGAGACGACGTGGATTGATGTCGTCTATGAGACGTCGAAACGACGTCGGTCGAAAGACCGACGTCAGAAAAACTTTCATATCAGCCCCTCAAATCGACGTCGTTTCGACCTCCATGACCAACGTCGATTAGACGTCTAATTGACGTCGAAATGTTTGCTGGGATAGTTTAAGACGTAATGTTAAATGGCTTAAATCAAGTGAAGGGATTTGAACAACAGGATCAAAAGTCTGAATGGAGTAAACAATGTAAAAATACACACCATTCAAGAAAATTTAAATGGTTGGAAACAAATAAAGTGACAGCTGAATGAAAAGCGCAGAGCATTGCTAAAAATGCAGAAATGTAAAATGAATTGAACTGAAGAATCTGAAAGGTCAAATGTATTGCAGTGCACTGCTGAAAAACCTGGAAGCTGAAATCGAAAACTGACTGACGCTGAATTAGGCCCCGTTTACACAAAGGGAAAACGCAAATATTTCCACGCGGTTTGGCCTAGTCCTAACTACCTTCGTACTCATTTCATTCATACCGATGGTCTAGAACTTCTAGATCTCTAGAACTAGAGACGATTTCTCACATGAAGGCGGGTGCTGTTGAAGTTTAAAACCTATTGGCTCTGCCCAGTGCCACTCCGGATCTGCCTTAACCAATCGCTAACGTTTGGTCGTGACGTATTTCATGCTTAGAAAACTCCTTCACCACTAACGGAGCCAGCTGGAAAATTTAACTTTTCCCAAATCCCGTGGGAAGAAGCGCCACAACATCTTGACCACCAAAAAAAAAAAAATCTGGCTTTAATTTATCTATATTCGGCAGAGTTTCCACAACAGACCGAATAGCTGTCTCCATGGTCTTCCTGCTGCTTCCTGGTAGTCGTTTGACTACAACTGAAACTCGTGCACGACCTGTATGTCACTGTTCTCAGGCCGCGCCTCCTGTTCGCTGATTGGAGGGACCAACTTGAGGGAAAATAAATCGTTCAAACATACAGCACTCCCAGACCGAAGTACTGAAGTGAAATGAAAATTGAGCGGAAGTACGGAGGCGGGCGGAACCAGGCTACGAAAACCCTGTTTTATCACAGAAAACGATTATTTCTAAAAACTCCGGCCAAAGTGGAGATTTCTGATAACGCCGGTTATGTGTTGTCGTGTCAACTGGGAGAAACTGGGTTTTAGGTTCTCAAGCGTCACATTATGGGCCAGAAAATGCTTAACGTCATGTGTGCGCCCTATGTTTACGAACCTTGCGCCATATTGGTTGTTTTGAAAGGAACAGGAAGTCGCTCGTGTTATTCGTTGTTGTTGATTCTGAGGATTCTGATTGGCTTGCATGGCTTTATCCTTCTCCCTACACTGCCGCCTATAAGTTTGGCATAGTTATAATGGCACTCGACGGTGTATTTATGCTGGTTGATGTAAATGACAACTTTTTTGAAAACGATGTGTACACGATGTTATTTTTGAAAACGGAGGGGGAGAAATATTCGTTTCTCTAAATACCCTGCTATGTATAAACGTGGCCTTACATTACCTGAAGAAACAAGTGCTGAAAAACATTGTTACAAAAGATGGAAGCTTTATCGTAATTCTGTTTTCAGATTATTGAAGATACAAGTATGTTGATTTTTAAACCTTTAAACAAAGGTTAACGATAACATTTTGACCAAGTTATGAAGTCTGAAGTGTCAGAAAATGGGCGGACAGCTCCGCCATCCTCCCGTTGACTTCCATTGTAGAAAAATTGTATTTTAAAAGTATAATATCTTAAAAAGTCTAAAATATTTTAAAAATCTGAAAATAATCTGAAAAATTGAGGAAGGAGATAGGTCCCAAAGTTTGTAGAGAATAATAAAGAAGAAAGAATTAAACTTAAGAAGAACAATAGTTGAGCGCTGCATGCAGAACTCACCTAATAAATCGATCGCAACCTGTGGAGATGATGCGTTCGGGCCACGCAGCCACGCAGCATTTCTGTTGATATATTCTTTATCTGTTGTGCCTGTGCACTTTGGCTCTTTATAGAAAGGTCTCACAGACCCTTAGTGAGAGCAAAATAAAGTGTATTTTCTAAAAATATACTTTTAAAGTGTAAAAAAATTAAGTGAAGCTCAATCGTCAGGTGGGTGCTTTTAAATCCGCTGTGCTCTCTCTCTCTCTCGTGCGTGTGAGAGTGAGAGAGAGAGAGAGATGTGCATGTGTGATAAAAAATTATTTTATCAGCCAGTCAAAATGAATAACTCGGCCAGTAACAACTGATAACCCAATCCTAGCTGACTTTGACTTTGACGTTTGTCACACATGGGCTCCAAGTTCTCCAGCAGAGGACACTCAGTCCCTGCTCACGTCTACACAAGCACTCTTGGCTCTTCCATACAGAAAGGTCTCACAGAAGCCTCAGTTTTGGTTGGATGTCGACACAACGCAAGGGGGGTTACGGACCCATACGTCCTGGCAGACCCTCCTTACATCCACTGTAAGGACCTGACATGTGCCTCCCAAAAATCGTAACCTTGCGTCGAGGCGAGCAAGGGTCCGCTCACTAAACCTGACGCAGAACCAAAACAGGTTAATGACTGAGTCGAAGCGACTGCGTTGCATGAACCTGGAAGCAAAAACCAACCTTTAGCATGAACAACATGTTATCATCACTCAGTATCACTCCATGACCTCCTTGATCATTATTATGGTCATACTATGCACTTCTCCTCCTCTCTGATTTCATGTCAATGTTTTTGATATTGGTGGTCGTATTCAACATGTTCATTTAGGCAAGGCAAGGCAAGGTAGCTTTATTTATGTAGCACTTTTCATACACAAGGCAGACTCAAAGTGCTTCACATATAAAGATTGTCATACAATCAAAGAAAATAATATATAGTCAAATAGGTAGAAAATTAAGTTTAAAAAGCATTTTAGAAAGTGCAATGTATTTAAGATCAGATCAACAGTCTCTCTGGTATACCCACGTTGGGACTCCAACCCGACCTAAAGGAACTTGGTCCTTTCTCTGGGTCTCCAACCTGGATTCTGGGACTCTAACCCAGACAGAACTCGGGTCTCAAACCCTTGAAGTTCATGTATCAGATCATGTATCTCTCTGATACCCACATTGGGACTCCAACCCAACCTAAAGGAACTTGGTCCTTTCTCTGGGACTCCAACCCGGATTCTAGGACCCAGAACAACAGTCTCTCTGGTATCAGATCATGCATCTCTCTGGTAAAAATAGAAAATAAAGGTTAAAGTTCATCCTGTTAAAAACAAACAAAAAAACAACAACATTTAAGTAATAAAATAAAAAATAGATAGAAAATAAAGGCAAAGTTAAAAAAGAATTGTAGATTTGATCTGATCTTAAATACATTGCACTATTTGACTCTTTCTTTTAATTATCTATTATTTTTATTGTATGACAATCTTTATATGTGAAGCACTTTGAGTCTGCCTTGTGTATGAAAAGTGCTACATAAATAAAGCTACCTTGCCTTGCCTCGCCTAAATGAACATGTTGAATACGACCGCCAATATCAAAAACATTGACATGAAAGCAGAGAGGAGGAGAAGTGCATAGTATGACCATAATAATGATCAAGGAGGTCATGGAGTGATACTGAGTGATGATAACATGTTGTTCATGCTAAAGGTTGGTTTTTGCTTCCAGGTTGATGCAACGCAGTCACTTCGACTCAGTCATTAACCTGTTTTGGTTCTGCGTCAGGTTTAGTGAGCGGACAAAGCACAGCCCTTGCTCGCCTTGACGCAAGGTTACGATTTTTGGGAGGCGCACGTCAGGCCCTTGCAGTGGACGTAAGGAGTGTCTGCAAGGGCGTATGGGTCCGTAACCCCCCTTGCGTTGCGTCAACATCCAACTCTTTCTGAGTTTATGTCAGTCTATGACATTAAAGCATCTCATTGCCAAGTTACTTTTGCCTGAACAGGGTGGTAGTCCAACATTTTTGTTTAAAGTGGAGATATTGATGGCGTGTCTGATGCCTTCAATTTTATCAGTATAAAATGCTGTAAACTCATTGCATTTCTGCGTGGAATGGAGATCAGGTGGAATTTGTGTTAGGGGGTTGGTCAGTCTGTCAACAGTTGCAAATAGGGTTTTGGCATTATTAGTATTGGTTTTAATGATATTGGAGAAGAATGTTTCTCTAGCACTTTTTCTTCGCAAGTCTAAATTGTAGGCACGGAGGCTCTCTTTATAGATGTCATGGTGAATATGATGTTTTGTTTTACACCAGATGCGTTCAACCTTCCTGCTTTCTTTTTTCTGGGCTGTTACAAAAGCAGCTTTTCTCCAGGGTGCCCTTTGCTTTCCAGAAATTGGTTTAACCTTATAAGGTGCAATGACATCTATGACTTTCAAACAACAAGATCATCAGCAGAACATGGGTTGAGAGGTGGTAGCAAGGAGATGGCCTTTTTGTACATTAGAGTACATTAGAATGTTCATTGATATACCGCTTTTTGACAGTATTTGATTTTGTTTGTATGTTGGGGGAGTAAAAGATATATTAAAGAAAACACGTGGTCCGACAGTGAAGGATCAGTCACAGAGAGATCTGAAACATTGAGGCCCATTGTGATAAACAGGTCTAGAGTGTGCCCCTTACAATGAGTAGCCTCTTTCACATGTTGACAGTTCAAATGTGTGAAGATGAAAAAAAAAAAAGATGGTAAAAAGTTTTTTTGCACACTTGTATATTCTAACTAGACAGTCAAAGTATGTGGAGATGCTAGAGAATAATATATAATAATAAATATAAATAATAATAATAATAATTCTGTAAAGTCATCAAAGAAATTTGCAGAGTATGTGGGTGGCCTGTAAATAATTAATAGGAGAACTCTGAAGGAGCATTTCAATACAGCACAAATGATGGAAAATCACCAAATCTGTTTACCCTGAAATACATTTTTAAATATAGCAGCAACCCCTCCACCTCTTTTTCCAGATCTACATACATCAAAAAAAGTTATAGTTGGGAGGAGCTGTCTCTATCAGAACAGTTGCACTGTTATTTTGTTCTAGCCATGTTTCAGTTAAAAACATAAAATCCAGTTTAAAAGTGGTATTAAAATCATTAACTAAAAATGATTTGTTATTAAGAGACCTAACATTAAGTAGACCCATCCTGATGGTGTTATTGATAGGCTGTAAGGTTGAGTTTGGATGGAGGGAATAGGTATGAGATTTGTGAGGTTAGCAGTACGTCTACGTTTCCCTTTGTTTACTCTTTTAGTGGTTACAGCAGGAATGCAAAATTTTCCATGTTTTGAGTGCTGGAGGTCATCATCGATGGGGGAGTGCAGAGGAGGGGGGTGGCTGTTCCTCGCCAAGCCAGCATCAGCGATGGGGGAAGGCATGGTGTCGATGGCGTCGGGCGGGCTGTTGTCTCTCTTCAAGGTCTGTGATCTGTCTGCTATCTGTGTGTCAGATAGTGGCAGAGTAGATGTGTGGGGGAGGCTGTAGTCTCGCTCCTTCTCAACCTGTGCTCTGACTGTGGCCTGTGGGTCAGACCATGGCAGGGTAGACTTGTGGATGAGCGAGAAGAGAAGATTGTCCCTTAACAGTTTTGAGCCTAACCTGTTTGTGTGTAGGCCATCTGCTCTGAAAAGTTATTTGCGCCCCCAGAACAAGTTGAAATTGTCTCTCTTGTCCAGCACTGTATCCTGGATCCTTTGCATTTTTCTAATGCTGCTAGCCTTGTTTCAAATAAAAGTTTTTTCTGCGGTCTGATCCGGTAGTCATAAAAAGTGCCAAAATGTATTGTTGAATCGAGCAATGGAGGTTGACAAACAATATATTCTTAAGTATTATGATCATGAAATAAAATAAAATAAAGTAGATTTGAACAATGAATTAAGTAGTTTTTGCCACTGCCTAGTGGAGCTTTGGGAAACATGACCTCTCTGCTGCCTCTTATCTCCTCTTATATTTAGTAGAGGATGTTACCTCATCCTCACTGTTGTTCTGTTATCGCTTTGTGAATCTGCTGCACGCTTCATGTCCCCTGAGTTGAAATGGAAATTGAGATAGAGACACGGAATAACATGGTATGAATAACTGATAGGAATAACATGGGACTAATATGATGAATGAATGAATAACATTATATTCAGACAAGTTTTAGCAAAGCATGGTTGGTCCAGCTTTTGTGACCGTATTGGTCACAAACACAGTCAACATCTTTCCTGCAGACATTTGACACGAAAATTGCTCTTCCTGATTGGATTAAATTGTTTCATTTGTTGCTACATAAGCAGCCTTTCTGCTTAGTTCATGCCTACGGAACATTTTATCCAAGGCAGTTACTGTTATTACAATCATAATTCACACAGGAAATAATATCTATTCCACTCAAGTGTAATTCCAGAGCCAGCATGTCTTCAGGTTGATTAACAGGATTGGTTTGCTTTGTTGGTATTTTTGTTGGTAATGACTTCCCACAAATTTCCCACAAAACGTAATGCAACGATAAATTGTCCACTACTATATATTTTTGTACATTACTAGTACATTTTTCAAAGTAATTGGATATTGATGGTTATCATCAAACAGAAAAAAGTGTGTATAACATGTGACATTGTTATTACATGGTGTTGTTGTTATGATGCATAATCCCCCATTAACTGGAGGTACAGATATTCAACAGTCTACCTCTGTTAGTAGCGTTCCTGGTTTTATTGTATCTTTGTTCCTGTATTCGAGATGATCATATTCTAATATTCATCATATTCTAACCCTCTGCTCCTATCCAGACCATCTCTCCACTGCGACGCTGTTCCTTCACTGCCTTCCTGGTTCCTACACTGACCCGGTTGGCCTCCTGCATTACCCAGCCTCTTCTCCTTTCCATTGAATAAACATTCGTGCTAATACAACCCTCGTCTGGGTCATGCATTTGGGCTCCCCCAATCTCGTGCCATAACAACATCTTTGTTTTTCTGCACTGCAGGGCACATACACTTCGACAGTCATGAATTAATAACACACTGATTGACATTGCCACCAATCAAAAAATACAAAATCATTGAAAAGAAAATCAAGTCATTAAAAAGACAAAAATTAAAAATTGGCTGCCGGCAATTAAACATGATGATAAAAAAAAACTTGGTATTAAACCTGTAATCATTTAATTAAAATGCTGCTTTCAGCTTGTTTTTCTTTCTGCAATGAATTCAACAAACATCAATGAAACACTATTGCATAGAACACAATGTACCTCACCAGTGAAAGTCCTACCTGTGTTTGTACGGCTTTTGGAATGGTTCCCACACCCAGAGTTGGAACACATGTCTGTTTCTTTTGGCCATGCCTGACCTGTACCGAGTGTGGGGTAAGTTTCAGGTTCTTCACTCGGGTTCTGCTCTCCCTTCACAAGAGGAAGCCATCCGGTGTAAAGCTGCTAACATGCCAAAAAGCATTAACATATGTTTTGGGAAATCGGATATGTCGCGGATATCGCATTTTGACGAGATCCAATTCACATCCAAATGCCAAAAATTGTGAATGCAAGGTATTATCAAGTACAGGGGTAGCAGTGGAATGAGCTTGTCACCTGCCTGTCATGAAAGCTGTCACCTTCGGCCACAACAGAAGGCTTGTCTATGGCAGGGAAATCATGGTTGCTGTGGTAGGTGATCAAGTTCAGTAGCAGCAGTCATCGACGACTTGACTTTCGTGGGTGCGGGTAAACGTTTCCATGATAACAGCGAGTTCCACCAATCTAAGACGTCTTGTTACACTTCAGGATTATAGATAGATAGATAGATAGATATAGATTTATTTTATTGATCCCAAGCTGGGAAATTGCAGTGTAGCAGGCGCAGCAGCATTACACACAGTAACAATACAAATAGGGAGAAACAACCTTGACATATCCCAGCAAACATTTTCTCGACCTGCGTCGAAGCGAACAAGTCCAGTCGACGTCGAGTCACGACGTGACTTAATTTCGACATGAAAACATAATCATTAGAGGAATGGTGATTTCAAGGAAGACATAAAAAAGAGGCAATATAAAATGTAATATAAAAAATGTATAAATAAGCAGTATAATTGTAGTGCAAAGTAGAAAGTAAAAATATAAGGTGCAAGTGAACAGATAAGACATAAGGAGTTTTAGCTGTTACTGTACACTGTGATGGCATGTGGCAGGAAAGATTTCCTGTATCTGTCCCTTCGACTGCGGCGCTGGAGCAACCTGTGGGAGAAGGTGCTCCGCTGTCTGACCACTGTGTGATGGAAAGGGTGCTGATCATTGTCTATAGCTGCTTTCACATATGGACGTGCATCCGTCTGTTCTCCGTCTATTCTACGGAGGTGCCGTATATGTGAATGACATATCCTGACGTTGGACCTCCTGAAAAAAATACTACCCCCGAGGTAGTATGTTCTCTGGAGGAAATGCTAATTACCTTATATGTGAATGAGCAGTAGGATGTCGGCATTTCACACCAGTTGAGTGGGCGTGTTGATGATGCTTCAGTCTACGTTTGCATGTCATTGAGTGGCACCCGCACCCTAATCGATAATCAGCCTATTGCCTTTTGTTCGCTGAATGGTTTAAAAAAATGTTTTATTATTATGTTACATCTTTCCTGCTGTGGGCTCCCAGACCATAGTCGAGGAGCACAGAAGCGACGTTCCGCTCCGTCGATTCTCTCGGGAGTAACACCCTTCACTTTGACCGGCAGTGGGTCTGCTTATAGGTTGGAATATGGTCGGAATGAAGCGGCCACCGATTATTGACAGGCTGTGTACTTTATTCTTAGTTTCACTAACGTTACAGTAGGGCCTACATGTTTGCACAGACACAACCGGACTCGTTCATTACCTCACTAAACTGACACACGCTATCGCTCGCTCTCCTCGCTCGTCCACTCACACTGCCATTCTCGCGCACACACATACACGCTACTCTTGTAACAATTATTATTGACAACAGTTAGCTGAACATTATAGGGTCCCATCCTTCCACTCCCTGTTTTCTCAGTTAAACACAGAAATCAACTACATTTGTCCCAGTGTTTGTTAGATGTGAAATGAAGCCAAAAAAGACGCTCTCTTCCTCCGGTAACGCAGTCGTTCGCGACGCCTTTCTTGTTCGTCGCTTCTTCTATTTGTCTGTAACTCATGCTCCAATCTTTCATCGATCGATGCGGATGTTGTGGATGCAACGGAATATAGGTATGCATCGCTGCAGCAACATTTAACATGATCGCGATGAGTTCTGCCCGTTTTGCCTGCGTGCTGTCTGCAGTCAAATCAAAACAAACCCGATCCCGCCTCTTGCGACCCTACGTCATATGCCGCCCATTGCAAGCCCACCCCCCTTAAGCAGCCGGAGATTCTACTGACACCGATCTCTGCATATCGGGCATCAAGTGTGAATTAAGTGTGAATGACCCTCACGGTCGAACCTCCTGCTCCACAAATGTGGAGAAAATGAGGTCATATGTGAAAGCAGCTTATGATGGATAACAGTTTATTCAGCGTTCTCCACTCCACCACAGACTCAAAAGACTCCAGCCTGAGACCAAGTACAGAGCCAGCCTTCTTTATAATTTTATCAAGTCTGTTGGTGTCACTGGCTCTGATGCTGCTGCCCCAACACACAGCAGCAAAGAAAATGGTGCTGGAAACAACAGACTGGTAGAAGCTCTCCAACATCTTGCTGCACACTTCGAAGGATCTAAGCTTCCTCAGGAAATACAGTCTGCTCATCCCCTTCTTGTACACAGCCTCAGTGTTAGATTTCCAGTCCAGTCTGTTGTCGACTCCTAAGTATCTGTAGTCCTCCACCTCCTCCACCACCTCCCCCCTGACCCGTAGTGGCTGTGAAGGCATCCTCTTCTTCCTACTGAAGTCGATCACCATCTCTCTGGTCTTGTTGACATTCAGACTACGGTGATTCTGTTCGGACCACTCCACAAAGTTGTCTACCAGTGCCCTGTACTCACCCTCATCTCCCCCTCTTATACACCCGACAACAGCTGAGTCGTCAGAAAACTTCTGCAGGTGACATGACTCAGAGTTGTACTGAAAGTCAGTGGTGTACAAGGTGAAGAGGAAGAGGAGAAAGCACAGTTCTCTGTGGAGCTCCTGTATCACTGACCACCACATCAGACAGGACACTGCCCAGACAGACAAACTGTGGCCTGCCTGTCAAGTAGTCAGTAATCCAGGAGATCATAGTGTCATCAACACCCACCACCCACAGCTTCTAACCCATTAGCAGAGGCTGAATGGTATTGAAAGCACTGGAGAAATCAAAGAATGTGATCCTCACAATGCCTCCCCCACCATCCAGATGCATATGGGCTTGTTGCAGCAGGTAGATGACCGCATCATCGACTCCTAAATGGGGCTGATAGGCAAAGTGCAAAGGGTCCAGAAACGTCCTCACCTGTGGCCTCAGCTGGGCTAAGACCAGTCTTTTCAGGACCTTCATCACATGCGATGTTAGGCCGACTGGTCTGTAGTCTGCCGGGTCGGATTGTCTCGACTTCTTGGGGACTGGGACCAAGCAGGATGTCTTCCACAGCAACAGGACTTTCTCCTGACTCAGGATCAGGTTGTAAAGATGTCCCAGTACAGGGGACAGCTGGCTGGCACAGGTCTTCAGGATCTTGGGTGAGATGCCATCAGGGCCTGCAGCCTTTCGCTGATGCAGTTTTTCCAGCTGCCTCTTTACCTGGCCTGTAGTCACCATTGGGCGGGGGTTGGTGCAGATTTCATCAGTGGAGGAGGAGGAGGGGGTGGGGGGGCAGATGATGTCGTCAGTGGAGGAGGAGGAGGAGGGGGTGGGGAGGAAGTAGGGGGGGCAGATGGAGAGGTGTTGTACAGGAGAAAGCTGGGGGGAGGGTCGAGCCATTTGGGACAGTGTGAGTGTGTGGGGGGCTGGGGGTGTTGGAGGGGTAGCAGGAGGTGAGCTAAACCTGTTGAAAAACTGGTTATACTGGTTAGCTCTATCCAGGCTCCCAGATGTCTACCTGACTTTCCCCTTCATCCCTGTGATGTGCTTCATGCCCACCCACACATCCCTCACACTGTTCTGTTGGAGTTTGGCCTCCAGCTTTCTCCTGTAGTTGTCCTTACATGTCCTCAGCATCTCTCGGATTATGTGTAGTGTAGTGATTTTAAATGACATTGCGAATAAAACATGTTTTTCTAAAAACTAGATATGAACGTCTTTAACTTGTGGCTTTTAAAGGAGTGTATATTAGTTAGTTTCAGAATATAATGGCGTGTGGTACGTATACTTACAGACAAGAATGCATTATGCACTATTATTTGTATAGAGAGAAGGAGATGAATTAAGGCGAGGAACAGAAGCCTAAGATGTCGTTTGTCATAAAACGCATTGATGGTTGTTTGCCCGTCGCGACATGCCGTAACTTTCTACTCTCTGTATGGAGGACCTAGGATCACTCGTTTGATATTTAGTTGGAAGGAAATTGGGCGTTGTTTGGGTACAGGGATTCAAAACACGTTGAATCTAGAGAACGCAATCAACTGATGAGACTATGCAAATCATTATATTGATAATTGGAATATCCTACATAATTTGGCTTCTAACCTTTAGCAGCCAACTGTGAATGTGAATGTCACATGCATATTCTTGCATAATTCACCTTGTGTTTGTAAGTGTTGTTCTACACACTGTTACTTAGCTTTCACAGTCCGCTGCCCCTTTAAATGTCTGGTGACGTATGCCTGACGAGGGGTTTGTTGTATGACTGTGTGTGTTCTGGTTAATTGATTAAACGAGTTACGCAGTCATGGCTCAACGTGCGAAATTGTCTCGCGTCCTTCATTGCAATTTCCACACAACCTTCATTTTTAACAAGCACTCAATTTGACTTCATAAATGAAAATCAGGGAGGATCATGTTGTAGGCCAATAAGCTTTGTTGCTGTTGCTGTTTTTTCAAGTTTTTACAAATAACCTCTAAGGTTTGAGACCACTTTCTCTTTTCAGCAGGGCTACTATGAAGAATAAATAAAGCATTAGCAGCAAGTATGATTAGAAGCAATTTCATCAAACAATTCGGTCTTATCCTACATTGTGCATAACACAATTGTTTAGATGTAAAAATGTACATTGCATCTCATACACTTTGACTCATGCTTTTATCTGTATCCGTTGACCTCTTAAAGCATAATTCGCTAAGAGCAAAGGTCGATCAGCAAAATCACAACTCTTCTCTGTTTTGGGACCACAGTGGTGGAACGAGCTCTCTGCCGATGTCAGGATCGCAGAGTCACTCACCAGCTTCCGCAAAAGGCTCAAACTCACCTGTTCAGAGTTCATCTAGACTCTGCATAGCCATTCCGTCCCCCTGCCTGCCCACTATTGTCTGTTGTACGTCCTGGCATTTAATGTACGCACTAAATGAAAGGTATATTTATTCATAGTACTTAATTGTGTAGCATCTGCAGTAGCTAGTAATTGTTAGTATTTGCACTTGGTTCTATGAACATCTTTACTGTACTGACAGCGATATATTGTTTCATTTCTTAAGACAAATATACTTATTGTAAGTCGCTTTGGTTAAAAGCGTCTGCTAAATGCCCTAAATGTAAATGCAAATATAAGTCTGGCGAAAATTGAACCCAGGCTCTTTGTTTTGGCATGTACACACATCATATAAGCACTCCAGATCCTTTTTTCGTTGATAATCGAGTATAGAGTTTGAACGGCGCAATGTTATTGGCTAGGGGCACCGCGAACGCTTCCAAATCGGCATTTTAATTTACCACTAATATAGCTCAAAATAGCACCAAACATCTGCAGTAGCATGATTAGGGTCCCTACACATAAAACTAAGCATCAACAACTTAGTTAGTGTAGCGGGAGTTTAAAAAGACTGTTTTCCAAGTCTGTGCCTTACCAGTAGGTACATGTTTCCAGGAAGTTCACACAAGTCGATTACCGGATACTGTAAATAATACAATAGAGGCACCAACAAATTTAACTTAACAATCTCCCCTCTTGATACTTGGCTGTTTTACATTTGTTTGAGTCTCCATTATATTATTTACGGTAGTCTTTTTTTAATAAACTCCTGCTACGCTAACTAAGATGTTGATGCTTTGTTTTATGTGTAGGGATTCTTATCATGCTACTGCAGAGGTTTGGTGCTTTGAGCTATATTAGTGGTTAAAAAATGCTGATTTGGAAGCGTTTGCGGTGCCCCTAGCCAATAACATGGAAGCCAAACATTGCGCCGGTCAAACTCTATACTCGATTATCAACGAAAAAAGGGTTGGGAGTGCTTATATGATGAGTGTACATGCCAAAACAAAGACCCTGGGTTCAATTTTCGCCGGAATTACACTTTAAACCTCAGAAACTGAATGTGCGTTCTCTCTATATAGTCCATCACCTCAGCTGAGAGGTAAAATATATCTCTACTCGAGGACTGAGACGTCACAAGAGACAGCCGGGCAACAACATCAAGATTCCAAACATGAAGCGCTCCTCAGCTGAAGGAACTTAGTTAATGTTGTGCTGATTGATGACCGTTTGCACCATTGCATGATCGTGATAAGTTTGAGAATGAGAACGGGAGGAGCTGAGTCTGACCGACTCAGCTAAGAACCATGATTCACCGCTACCGGAAATGCGACTGAGCGAACAAACGAACGAACGATTCTGAATGATTCTGAACAATTCTTCTTGGCGAACTGACCGACGCGAACTGAATCAAGCAAACAAATCATGAAATCCACCATGACTAGTGCACGGCAGCCGCGGGGCACGGCGGCCGCAGGGCACGGCGGAGCTCAGCTCAGCTCTGGCCACCACCGTGCCCCGAGGAGGCTCTTCTTTCTGTATTCAATCGCCGTGCCCGGGCCGCCGTGCCCGAGCATCGTAAATGTTGAAATAGTGGTAATGTCCGATCCATTTCTTCCTCAACTCTTGTTTCTTGGACAAGAGACGCAACGTTGATTTGTTATAGCCACAAATAGCGCAGGCACAAACTCAATATAGTCTTCCCGTGGGCCGTCGCAAGCCAAGGTGGGCAAGGCCATGAATACTAATTCACCAACTGACGTCAGTTGGTGAGGCTTTTCAGATTTGATCGTTTATGCGTCTATTTTCTTTTATTTGCTAATGCAGGCAATCGAGGTAGAAGAACATTTTCACGTTCAGCATGCATATGCAACTCTGAGTGACCTATTGTATTTCAAAAGGAACAAGTACTAAACGGTTTCTCGGGGAATGAGACCTTTAAAATAACAAATACGGTGTGTTCCAGATGCCTCGGACACCAGCCTTCCGAGTTGCAAGTGGGGAAATCTCCCAGCTTTCTTGCGGAATTTCACAGAGACACGCCCCCTTTTGGTCCCCCTCGGAATTCTAGAGAGTATACCGAACTCAGTGAGAGTATACCGAGTTCAGTGAGGCGACTTGACAACAACAATGGCTGCGCCCATAAAGATATTTTTCAAATATCAAATATCTTCAGATTTGGCTAGACCAAAAGGGCACATGGAGAACACAGGTGGAAAATATAAAATTAAAAAGTTACATTTAAAAGTTATTAATTTAATGAGGGCAATAGTTGGGAAAGATTGGGGAGCAGACAAACAGTCATTAATGTATATATATATATATATATATATATATATGGCTTTAATGAGATCAACAACAGACTATGGATGCATGGTGTATGGAGCAGCAGCAAAAATGCACTTAAATACAAATACTTAAGTACAAGGCAAATAATTATATAAGAAACAATCACTACAGTTATTTAGATATTTATACAGATGGCTCTAAAGATGAAAATGATAAAGTAGGAATAGGTGTATATATTCCATCAATGCATATCAATATTGGGAAGAGGTTACCAGATCAAATTTCTAAAGTCTATTCAGCAGAGATGATGGCAATCATTATTGGGTTACAGTGGGTGGAAGAAGTTCGACCAGATAGAGTAGTGTTATGTGTAAATTCATTAGCAGCCCTTCAAAAAAGTATCCAGAGTTGGAACTCTAAAAGACAGTACCTTCTTTTAGAACTACAAAAGCTTATATAGATTACACAGAACAGGAATATATGTAATATTTTGCTGGGTTTCTGCCCATGTAGGAATCAAAGGGAATGAGGGAGCAGACAAAACTGCCAAAATAGCAACACAAATGAATTATATAATAGATATGCCTTTTGGGAAAGCAGAAGTTAAAGCAATATTTAAAAAATAAGTAATAAAAAAGTGGCAAGATAGATGGGACAGGGAAATCACTGGAAGAAATTATTATAATATACAATAAAATGTGAGTGTGCATGGTGTTAAAAGGAAAGATAGAAGGGAGGAAACAGTGCTTACAAGAATGTGAAAAGGACATACAGGACTAAATAAAACTACTTTTAATAGGTAAAAGTGGAACGGATGGGTGTATGGAAAAACTGAAACTGTGGAGGAGAGAATGAGGTTGGCTGGTAAATTGCAGAGAGCAGGAAGAGTATGGAGTCTGGGTGGCATGAATAGCAGGAGAGGGTGTATCACACAGAAGGCAGCAATCGAATACTTAAAGGAAACAGGATTATTTAAAATAATTAAGTATTTATATAGCCTTAACCCCCCCCCCCCCCCCCCCCTTATTTATTTCCTTTTTTATTTTCTTGTAAAAAGGCCATAGAGAAATACATAAATGCTGTTACATACTCCGATACAGTAGGTGGCGGTATGCACCAAGGAAGCTATGGTTACAACAAAAAGAAGAAGAAGAAGAAGAAGAACCGTACCCAATACAAACTACATTTCCCATCAGTCTAGCGAAGGTGAGCGTCATCCACGGAGGGGAACCGTGGTTTGTTTTGAAATCGAATATCAGGTATATTTGTGGGTAGTTGTACACAATATAGTTGTACACAATATAATCTGTTTATGTAATTGACTTAGTGTTATATAGTGCATTTACTGGTAGTGACTGCAATAGCGTACCGGTAGCAGCTGACTTGGCAACAACATTCACTAGCATCGTACGTATTGGTGAAGTAACGTTACAGGATAAAATTTAATGTCCATTTCCTAACTCATGGTTATTGAACACAAATTAAGATATTTCAAACTTTATGTCGATGCATATTCTGACATTCCTTGATATCGTGCACTGCATAGAGTGAGGCTCCTCTCTGCTAACACAGCCTACCCCCTTCCCATGAAGTCGTGGTCTTAACGATAGTATATGTATAGTATACCGACATGATGAGCATATTAATGTGTGGTTTGACCTGGTCGGAGTCTCAGGTGTGTTCCCCATGTGAGAGATTGGTCGCTGCTTGCTTGTACGTATGCTCAGCTATAGGGAACCGTGTTCTGCTGAGTCCTTTTCGCGATTGCATACATCCCCTAGGTATCCATATATTTAATTCCCTAGTTCATGTATTCCACACCCCCTCGTCCATCTCTATCCCAAGACTCCACATGTATACCACTTACTATATAATTAGGTTGTTGCAATGGGAATAAACTAGTTATTTTCCCATTTGGTTCTGATCAATCTATAATCTATATAATCGAATATATTATGTAAAAAAAGAACAAAGGATGCTCTCAATAAAGGATTTGTAAAATAGAGTGAGTTTTGACAACATTTAAAATTTGAATCTTGCTAATAAAGACACTTTTACCCAAAGCGAGTTACAACATTTCATACACACACACACACACACACACACACACACCAACGGAGGAGTCAACCACGCAAGGCAACAGCCAGCTCGTCAGGAGCAGTTAGGGTTAGGTTTCTTGCTCAGGGACACCTTGACACTCAGCTAGGAGTTGCTGGGGAACGAACTAGCAACCTGGTAGAGCAGCAAACTGCTCTACCACCTGAGCTAAGCCTACGTCCGGCTTAAGTCACTTGCTCAACTCATTATCTTCTTAAGTCACTTACTACTATAAAAGTGTATGGCTTTCATCATGGTCCTCTTTTCAAATAACCAATACTAGGAGACGTATTGTGTGTGTGTGTGTCTGTGTGCGCGTGCAATTTGCATAACTCCTCCACCCATCTATAGTAACGCAGAAACACAACCAGAATGGACTTCCCCGAGGACTTCAACCAGCTGGAGCTCCTGAAGACCCACGGACACCTGATCCCCCGCGGGGCCAGCAGCCTCTGGACCGGGGAGGGTGTCGCCGGAGAGGAGGAAGAGGAGGAGGAAGAAGAAGAGGAGGAGGAGGAGACTGAGCAGTGGCTCTGTCAGAAGGAGAACTCGCTCCAGGACCGCCCCGAGGAGCTGATGCTCTGGGCAGCGGAGAAGAACCGGGTGAGTGTGTGTGTTTTTTCTTTTGAATAGGAACGGTCACGCTCAGCTAGTTTGTAATTTGCGAGAGTACCGCTTCATATGCGTCTGCAGTATCAGGACTGTTTTCGCAAAAAGGTGGTTGTGGTTTTCCTCGAAAACCAACGGAGAACACAAATCCTGGACCAGGAATGTCCATGGACCAACTTCTCTATGAACAGTTGGTGTTAGGGATGCTCCGATCGATCGGCCACCGATCATTATCAGCAGATATTCGTTTTGAAGTGTTTGATCAGCGCTCTCTATAAAGGCTGATCAGAAGACTTTTCTCTTTGCACGGCAACAGAAGCTTGCTAAAAATGACTTCACCTGTCTGGCAGTTCTTTAAGGTGTCAGAAAAAGAGAGAAAAGCTATATGCAATGTGTGGCAAGCAGAAATCTCTCATGGTGGAAATCAAGGATTAATACTACAAACCTCATTAGACATTTGAGAATCCGTCAGGTCAAAGAATATGGTGACTATGAAAGGAAAGCCAGAGAAAAGCCAGTAAAGCGATCTAACCCTTCAGAAACTCATCCGTCACTCAATTAAGAATCAGAATCAGAATCTCTTAATTGTCATTGCACATGCCTTGAAATGCCATCCAGCGATTCACAACAACAAAAAAATAATATATAAGAAAGGTAAAAAATACATGTATAACAAATAAAGAGAAAATATACAAATAACAAATAAAGATAGGTAAATGGTATTGCACAGTAGTGTTGTCCAGGTTTTTTTGAGTAGCACAAATTGGTACATTCAGGATGTTTTTAAGGTGCTTTTTAAGGTGCATGAAATTAGATGTAGAATGTGAATGTATAATTCATATTTTGCATTGTTCAGTTCACGTATGCAGGGTTTCCGTTGTCCGGTAATTACCAGACAAAAATGTAATCTCTCAGGTCAAATTGTCTGATTGAAATTTGCTAATAATCGGCCTAAATAATAGTCTGCTGACACCGCTCCTCTTATCGATGCTGTAAGCCTATTTTCCGAATTAAATCATTACAACGTTTTGTTTTAATTTAAACTAAAATGTGACATAGAGCGTAGTGAGCGGTCCGCGGTGCACTAGGACCGCGCAGTGACCTGTCTGGGCACAAGCATTCACTACCACAGAAGTGGGGCTGTAAAGGAAACCCCCCCCCCCCCCTATTGGATTTTGCAATTCTATCCATACATTTCATTCCCCCATGTACAGCGTGGAGTGGGTTAGTGGAGAGCGTGCCAGTGCTGCATTTAGGATGGTTTGGGGCAGCCTCCAGAAGATTCCTGATGATGGACCATGGTTTGAGTGAAAGTGGTTGTCTCTGATCTGGAGTCTGATCGCTTCTCTGCAGTTCTCTATCCATACCCGTTGTTTTAACATTTGTCATTTATTTTTATTTTGTTCATTCATCCCGTCGTATAAGGTCTCGAAAACCAACCGAGGTCCTCGGACCGCATTTGATAAAAGTTGTCTGAGCCTAATTGAATCAGTGCTCCGGTTATTGCAACACGTATCGTTCGCTCCAGACCCTGGTTTCCACCAGACACTTTGCAGCAGTTATTCTAACAGCGTAAATCACTGTGAACTTGAGGCCACCCAAAATATCACCGGTGCAACTTAATTATAATTTCTGGCTACACCCCTGATCAATTTGAAAGTTAGGCTATTGAACATGTTGTCTTCTATATGGCCTAATTATGTCATTCTTTAAGCTACATAGCCTAATTAAGAAGCGATAATAGGATATTTTACCGGCATATCATCAAAATGTCCGGAAAATGAAACCTCTACAGGTCACTTTGACCGGCACAGTTTTTTTCTAGCGGGAACACTGGCTATGGGGTAGCAGCTGTCACTGAGTCTGTTTGTGGGAGGGGAGGGCAAGCAAGATATTTTTCTTTCAGCACAGCAGCAAATGTAGATGAGAAGAAGAATAGGCTGACCTCCAAAAAAAAAAAAATATATATATATATATATATATCTTCCATCCATGCTTAAGAAATAAACAAAGTTAAAGAATGGTAGCCATTCCTCAACAAATGTTGAGGAATGCTTTATACAGATGGCAGCCTTTCTTTCTTGCCGTTTTATATTGTCGTGTTTTGCAAAAGAGCCCAGCATGACGTTCCCGTTTAAGACAATGCTCAGTTTAATTGCATGCACTACAGAGAAATATCCAGACCCATCAGTTGTCCCATATTATAGCAGAACTTCTGGGGGGAGACGGCACAATTACGCCTTGTTTCATGTTTAATTACAGAGATATTCTACTGAAGCTAACTAATTAGCGCAAGTGGTTGAGGGTTACAGAAGGCGTGTATTTCTACAGTTGCCAGTCTACAGTGTTGATTTGAGACCTTAACACATTTTTTTTTTACTGTGGACTACTGTTTGCCGAGTTTGTTGCAAATTCCGTACATGATTGCACATGATTGGTCGTAGAGATTTTAAACAAAAAAAAAGTGAAATGCCCTGTTCGCCCCGATTTGTGCTTGTCTGCCATCAGACATTAGATTAATCATCTGATTTAAGTTTTGAATTGTGAAATCACACACACACACACACACACACACACACACACACACACACACACACACACACACACACACACACACACACACAGTGTACTGTAAAAGTAGTCGCCTTGAGATGTTGGCTCTTCTCAAGTTGGCTCTTCCTTCCTTTTGCTTGGTTCCTCATTCACCAACCCATTGAAAGCATTTAAGTGGACACTTTCCGCATCAGGATGAGGGAGAAGGAGTTCTGTCTGCAGATCAATCAATGTATATCATTTTTTTTTATTGAACACTTTACCCCGCCCAGACCTTTTGTCCAATGATTGAACGATCTTTGCACACATGTGGGTTTGTTGTCAAATTCTGGGACTGTTGTGAAGAATTGCAATGTGAAAAGGAACCGGACCAAACCAAAAAATAAACATTGTATTTTGGTCCAGACCAAAGAGAGCGAACTAAATGGCTTTCCTGGTGTGAGTACGGCCTAAGTCTCTCTTCCTAGAGTCATAGAGTGAGGTGAAGCCAGGTGTGGCTCAGCCTTCGCATGGCTGTAGTAGCTCTCTCCCTTTTAGCTCATACCACAGAGGAGGTTAATGGATGCCTGAGATTGCAATATGCATTTCATGCACTCTAAGCGCTCCGTTTTGATAAGTTGCATCCGTTGTTTCCTTCTGGAAGGGTTAATTAGGGTCCTGTCTGTCACTAGGGTCTCTCACTTGTAAATCGCCTTTTGTTCCCTCAACGCAATCAACTGAATGCAGGCCCAGAGAAGAATGTGACCCTAATGAGCTGAACACACTCTTCCCCACACGCGCATCGGGTGCAGACCGAACAGACCAAAAGCCAATGATGATTGATTTTCGTGGCAATCATCACGGTCATTTGTCTGTAATCGGGTGCAACTTGTTTTTTACGTGCTGAAAGTGGTGAAAAACATGGTTACATTTTGTGTTCCATTGTGCCAGCCTGTCGTCCAACCTAAACATCAGAACCAGTTGTTTGTATAGGTCATCCAAAACCACCCATATGAACGTTTTAGCCCCATCAATTGTTTGGTTTTGTCTTGTGTTACATGGTGACTTCAGCTGATTAAACCTGGTTGTCAGCACCTCCAGACAACTAGACAATTAGGCTGAGACTTCAGACTCAGCCTCCTAATCAACCAGTCTCTCTCCCAACTCCATGGCAGCAACGCCTTACGCCTCTTGCACACTACCTCCGTCAACGGACGCATCTCATTGACTTTGCATGGGGCGCCATCGAAATGCATTGTGGGTCCGTCTGTCAAGTCGGCTCCGTGGCCTGCATCAAAAGTTGAGAAATGTTCAACTTTTCGGGAAGCGACGGGTCCGTCGGCCAATCAGATCACGGTTATGCAAATACCCTAGTGTGCCGCTACTTGGACTCTGTCCAATGAAATGGTATTTGTGATACAACTCGCCGTGGATATGTCAAAAAGCTGGCCGGCAGCAGGGGATATAAGAATGGATTTAATGAATTTAAGAATTGGGCGATTGCTGTGGTACACGTACAGGGGCAACACTCTCCTTGCGTCTACGGGATCCATTTAGCAATAACAACAACAAGCAGGAAGACGCAGCCAAGGAGCCAAAGCGCAAGGAGAGTGTTGCCCCCAGTCCACAAAGACTACTCCCCCATACGTCAGACACGCCCTCCGTCATCCGTCGACAGACGGAAGTAGTGTGCAAGAGGCGTAAGTATCTTGTTTCCTGTTTTTTTCCTGGTACTTTATGTTTAATTGACAATAAACTAAGAACTAAGAACTTAAAACCTTTCTGTTCTTTATTATGTTCGGCATTCGAACCAGCCATAACACGTGAAAAACAAAATGGATGTATATTTTTAAGGTACTTTCAGTATTAAGATGTCTTCTGATAAAGTGTGCGTTTTGATTAGGGATCAACCAATATGGATTTTTTAGGGCCGATACTGATTTTTTTTTTTCTTAGCTGATGACCGATACGGACTGCTGATTTTCTTGAGCCGATATTTGGAACCAATACTACTTTTGCTCCCTCAATTTACATCATAAAAATTACACGATGATAACAAATGTTACGAGTCTCAATTTAATAAAAGGAACATTTATTGAACTTAAAAAAACAATATTTAACATAGTAAAAACAGGTGAAGTAGAACAAGTAGATAAACAATATTTAACATTGCCATCGCCTTTGTCAGAGCTGGGGAGCAGCTGACCCCTGCCGGAAGAACATGTGCAGGAATACTAACCTCTGCAAAAGACTGGCAGCTGTTGGTGGATCTTGATCTTGGATCAGCTGAAGTTCCCTAGCGACATTGCAGTCACCACCCTGTGGCCAAACATTGTCCTTGTGTCGGAGTCCAGCAAGCAAGTAGTGCTGCCGGAGCTGACCGTCCCATGGGAAGACCGCCTGGGAGAGGCCTTTGAGAGGAAGCTCTCCAAGTACGCGGGACTGGTCAGTGTCTGTCAGCAGGCTGGTTGGAGAGCAAGGTGTCTCCCGGTGGAGGTTGGATGCAGGGGTTTTGCAGCCCGTTCACTGACCAGAGCCTTCAGCAGTTCGGGCATTGAGGAAGAGAGGAGGAGAGCCATCCCCAGTACCACCGATGCGGCAGAGAGGGCCTCAAGATGGCTGTGGCTCAAAAGAGGAGAGCCATGGAGTCATGGTAGCTAGCTAGCCATCTGGACTCAAGC
This sequence comes from Micromesistius poutassou, assembly GCF_964030765.1. NCBI lineage: Eukaryota > Metazoa > Chordata > Actinopteri > Gadiformes > Gadidae > Micromesistius > Micromesistius poutassou. Next base: position 7,730,864 of record NC_140273.1, on the reverse strand, counting down.
TGGGGTCTGATCAGCCCCGGCTGGGTCACCTGGAGGAGGGCGTATTATGTTGAACGACCCGAAACATCCGGTGATTCCAGGCACATCACTGATGATGTGTCCAGATTAGGGCTGAACGATTTCAGGAAAAGATCTAATTGCGATTTTTCTGGTAGATATTGCGATTTCGATTTGATCCACGATTTTCTTCAAATCAAGCTTCAGGGCAATATTCACAATGAACAGTAAAATATATTAATTATATTAAAATAAATATTGAAGCATAAATAAAATAATGACACTATTGCGCACAGTAGCAATAATAATCTCTAAGATCAGGAAAATGTAAAGAGCAACACAGAACAAAAAAAAACTTAAAGACCGGGTAAACCAAAAATAATTATGGGTTTTGAGTTTATAATACCACAGGAAAATATATTATTAACCACCCTGCCAAATTTGAAGGACTAAAAAAATCGCGAAGTATATAAAATTATGCTTCAAAGTTGATGAAAAATGAGCAGTAATCCCTGGCTCAGGACGGTGGGGGCGTGTGCGCTGCAGGCCAGGAAACCACGCCCATCACCGGAGAGGTCCAACGGGCAAGCTAGCTGCAAACTGACAATTCAAATCAGACTCGTGAGCGGTAAAACCATAGACGGGTGAAACCACAGAATGCTAGTGCGCGGTTAATGTATTTATACCTAGAGGGCAGCAGGGGGCGGGTTTATGTGAGTAAGACCGCTTTACGTAACGCGGTCCTCGATGTAGACCCGCCCATTTTAAACCTGCACACAGAACATTCTCTGAGGCCTAGCTCCTCAAGGAAATGATGAATGGGAAAAATATTTTTTACATGTTTTGAGGGACACATTTAAGGCCTAATTAATATGATAAGAAGAAAAATACTGAATTTGGTTTACCCGGTCTTTAAAAAGAATTGTGCATAATATGCGCATTGCCCCACTTCCAATACTCTTTACCCACACACCCCTCAATGAAAGTGCTTAATATTCCCAGTTTAGAAGCTGCAGGTTGTAATAGAGGAAACAGAGACGCTCTGCATTTTCTCCTGTCAGCTTGTTCCTCTTTTTCTCATATCTGGATGACCTCGCTGAATACCCTCTCACTGGGAACAGAGGAGGGGGGTGGACTGAGAAATTTTCTGGCGAGTGGTGCCAGAAAGTGCAAGCGGGATGCATTTCGTTTCCACCATTCAAGTGGTTGGCCCGTCTGTCGATCAACGGCACCCGTAGGTATTGATCCAGCTGGTGAGTGAACTGCTGCTCCTCCTCATCATCAGTCTCCTCAGAGGTTGGTTTGTGTGCCCCCAGAAGGTTGGCATACATCTGTTCAAGCATGTCAGACGGACTAGCGTCTTCCTCCTCTTTTTCCTCCACCCTTATCCATTTTGGATCTGGGCCTTGATCTTCTGAGGAAGCCCTTTTCCATTTCTCAGACTCAGACAGAGTGGCATGCTCTTCCTTTATCGAGTCTTTAGCATTTCTCAGTGTGCCTGGTGCCAAGGCATGACCCCTGTAACGAGGATCTATCAGTGTTGCGAGAACCAAGCATTTCGTCATGTCACGTCGCTTTTTCAAACCTTGCCTTTAAACTGTCCAGCATAGTGTTGCGGAGTGTTTTGATGCCCCTTGCTTTTGCACCCTCGACTTCAAGTAGCATTTTTAGAATGGTGATGCTGGGAATTATGCACGATATTGATGAGTCTGATCTGCTTATTTCCAGTGTTACCTGTTCAAGCGCGCTCAGTGTGTCAATCAAATTGCCCACAAATTGCCTTTCCATTTTCCCCTGCATATACAGTGCCCGCTTCTGCTCCAGCATGCTCTCCATCATGTGAAGAGTGGAGTTCCAGCGTGTTGGCATTGACCGATTATTCTGTGCTGGGGGAGGTCAAGATCTTTTTGAATGTCCTTCAAAAGCTGCTTGGCCAGTATCGAATGGTTAAAATGGGTAGCAGAAGACTTTAATTTTGCAACATTGTCCATCACTACTCGCTGGCTGTTGATCCCATCATTCACCACCAGCTGAAGTGTGTGAGCACTGCAGCTGAGATCGGGTACTTTGGTGAGCCTCATCCCTTTAACCATATTTGCGCCACTATCGCAAAGCACAAGCACGACTCTCTCTGTCCCAATGTCCCAATGCCTCAGCAGACTGAGGAACACCTCGCTGATGTATTCACCTGTGTGAGAGCCATACATGGCTTTGACATTGAGGACAATTTGTTTCCTTTCCCAGTCACTGTTAATGAAATGACAGGTCAGGCTCATTAGGGATTCTATGTCCCCAGACCAACAATCCGTTGTAAAGACAAATAGGGGCCTGCATTTTGTAACGTGTCCAGCTCCTTGATTTTGCTTTCTACTTTTGTGTAAACACCATCAAAGAGGTCAGTGCGATAGTACTTTTCTGTTTTGAGGGAGTACCTTGGCGCCAGCAATGCCACCAATCTTTTAAAACCAACACCAGAGACAACTGTAAATGGCTGATTGTCTGTGGCAATCATCTCAACTATGGCGAGATCAGCTGTTTTGGACCTTGTTCAGAATTACCCCATTTCCTTTGGGCATCGAACATCTGCACAAGATTAAACTGTTGAACTCCCACAGTGAGGCAGACCTGTCAGTCACTCTGAAGCCCCTCCCACAATGTGAGGCAGACCTGTCAGTCACTCTGAAGCCCCTCCCACAATGTGAGGCAGACCTGTCAGTCACTCTGAAGCCCCTCCCACAGTGAGGCAGACCTGTCAGTCACTCTGAAGCCCCTCCCACAATGTGAGGCAGAGCTGTCAGTCACTCTGAAGCCCCTCCCACAATGTGAGGCAGAGCTGTCAGTCACTCTGAAGCCCCTCCCACAATGTGAGGCAGACCTGTCAGTCACTCTGAAGCCCCTCCCACAATGTGAGGCAGAGCTCAGAGCACTCCGTGTATCCACGGAGTCCACCTCCACGTCAAGTCCCGAAACTTTGTTAAGTTACTGAAAATAAACATAAATAAACATCTGAATGTCCGCGAGTCAGCACCATGTCCACCACGTCGGTGGCGTTGTGTTGAACATGTGTCGAACATGTGTTGAACATGTGTTGAACATGTGTTGAACATGTGACTGTGAGCTGTGCGGCTAGCCTCGGAGCTAGTGGGGAGTCAACAAGTCGAGACCCGCTGGTTCCTAAAGTTAACCCTCCGCTCCTTTCCTGCTTCCTTGAGTACTCTCCTGGCTCCTTGAGTTAACACTCCGTTCCTGCAGAAGTAGAAGATAGAGATGCTCCGATCCACCAAAATCATGATCTGCCGATTGCCGATCACAGAATGGCAGGGGAATGGGAATCTATTATATATATATATTATATAAATATATATGGAAGATTCCATATCTTTTATATATAATGTGGATAGCAGGCAAGCACCAGTTTATGTTCCAATACTCTTTATTTCATGACTGAAACATGTCGCTCAATGCGTTCATCAAAGCCTTCGCAGAATGTGTCATATATGATACTGAACTGTGCCTGCACGCATAATGCTGTTTTTACGGTACTGAAATGTGCCTGCACGCATACTATTGTTTTTACGGTACTGAAATGTGCCTGCCACATACTGAGCTATGCAAGTGCTCCGTAAACTAAACTTAATGTTAAACTGCCTCCTTTGCAATAATTACATTGACCCTGTGAAATCCTGGCAGTGTTGCACAATGTTTTAGACGGGAGAACTCATGCTGCCACTGGCAAGTTCAGATTTGATTTGCTTTTTTGATTGCGCTTTTGGGGTTCTCCGATCACACTATTTTTTTGCCAGTATCGGCCGATCGATCGGAGCATCTCTACCCAGGAATGACATTTATTCTTTCGTTTTTAGACGCACAAGTAGGGCTGCTCGATTATGTAAAAAAATCATAATCAGGATTATTTTGGTCAATATTGAAATAGTTAAAAAAAATGTATAATCGAAAATAATGTACAAATATGTATCCAGCTGTTCTTTTAATTAATAAAATAAATATACCAAAAAAAACAAAAACCTTTCAACTCGATTATATTAGTTTGGAGATTGTTTGACCCCAAAATCGCTCAAATTAGTCAAATCAATATTTGATTAATTGCACAGCCCTACGCACAAGGACGACTTGTTATTGTGGGGTTAGCCGGAAGAAAATCCACTCAAAGCTAAACCCTTAGCATTGTAACCCTAACCCCAAGCCCAAACTGCGGATGTTTGGTAGTTAAACATTGCATTAACAAACAAACTAAAGATCATATACATTCCTGCCGTTACTGTTAACCGGCCAGAACCCCATCACCATAGACATTACTTTTAGAAACTAAATTATTTAAAATGTTGCCTGTATGTATGTATGCCTGTATGTATGTCAATTTTGGCACCCATTGCACTCCTAACCATCCCTGGAAGAAGGGCTCCCCCACTCTGTGTTCCTTCTCAAGACGTCTTCCTTGCTAATTAAGGTTTTTCCTTGCTCTCTGGGGGGCTTGGGTAAGGGGGATGTCATACATATTTGTCTAGCCCTTAATCACAAGCACAGTCTCAATTTAATTTGATTTTATTAAAATCAGACTTCAGACTTCAGACTTCAGACACTTTATTGTCATTTCACACAAATGTACAGGATACATTGGCTGAAACGAAATATCGTTTCTCACCAGCTCCTACTAGCAGTGCTTTACTAAAAGAAAAAGAATAATAAATAATGTAAAAACATGTTAAAATCATTCGGAAAAAAACAATCATACAGCTGCAGCAGTTTTGGGAACATGTCCATAATAAAGTGCTATTAGATGCAGGATGACTGACCTACTGACCTACTGACCTACGGGCGGGAGGGTTGGGTGTGGTGTGTGTGTGTGTGTGTGGGCGTGTGTGTGGGCAGGGAGCGCAGTCCATTTACCAGCCTTACAGCTTGTGCAAAAAAGCTGTTCAGCATCCTGGTTGTTCTGCAGCTGATGCTCCTGTACCTCTTCCCGGATGGCAGGAGGGAGAACAGTCCATGAGAGGGGTGATGGAAATCCCTGATAATGGCAGCAGCTCTGTGGGTGCAACGCTGCTCGTAGATCTCCTTCAGGAAGGGCAGAGAGGCACCAATGATTCTGCTGGCTGTTTTCACTATCCGGTTGAGCTGCTGTTGTTCGTATGCCTTGCAGCTCCCGAACCAGGAAGTGAAACCGTATGTGAGAATGCTTTCAATGGTACCTCTATAAAAGGTAGTGAGGTGAGGAGTGGGCAGACCTGCCTTCCTGAGCCTCCGGAGGGGGTGGAGACGCCTCTGGGCTTTTTTGATGACCGCTGTGGTGTTTGTTGAGAAGGTCAGGTCGTCAGCTAGATGGACTCCCAGGAACTTGACGTTACTGACCCTCTCCACGGCAGCACCATGGATGTTTATTGGTGCATGTTGTCTGCCACCCCTCCGAAAGTCAATCACCATCTCCTTTGTTTTGTCCACATTGAGGACAAGGTTGTGGGATTCACACCATGCAGTGAGCAGCTCCACCTCGATCCTGTACGCAGACTCATCATTGTCACTGATGAGCCCCACCACTGTTGAGTCGTCGGCGTACTTGATGATGTGGTTGGTACTGTGCCTAGCAGCACAGTCGTGGGTCAGCAGGCTGAACAACAAAGGGCTCAGAACACAGCCCTGAGGAGAGCCTGTGCTCACTGAGATGGTCCTTGATGTTTGGCTGCCCACCTTGACTGCCTGGCGCCGCTGTGTCAGGAAGTCGAGAATCCAATTACAGATGCCAGTGTCCACCTGTAGCATCTTCAGCTTTTCCACCAATTGTTGTGGAATGAGCGTATTAAAGGCTGAGCTGAAGTCGATAAGTAGGATTCTGGCATAGGTGTTTTTCCTCTCTAGGTGGGACAGTGTGAGGTGGAGTGTGGTGGCGATGGCGTCCTCTGTGGACCGGTTGGTTCTGTATGCAAACTGTAGGGGGTCCAGGTTTGCAGGGAGGCAGTTCTTAATGTGGCGCATGACCAGCCGCTCGAAGCATTTCATTATGATTGGTGTTAGGGCCACAGGGCGAAAGTCATTTAAGCAGGCTGGTTTTGACTTCTTAGGAACAGGGATAATAGTAGCACTTTTGAGGCAGGTAGGCACAGCTGCCTGGCTGAGCGATGTGTTAAAAATGTCTGTAAAAACATCTGACAGTTGCTCAGCGCAGTCCTTTAAAACACGGCCAGGGATGTTGTCCGGCCCTGCAGCTTTGCGTGGGTTAACGCTAGCGAGGACCCTTTTCACTTCAGCTGTGGACACCTGGAGTACCTGGTCAGTGGGTGATGGTGGGAGTGTCTGTGCTGGAATGATGGAGTTGACCTCAAAACGTGCATAGAAGTCATTCAGTTCATTCGGTAGAGAGGGGTCACTGTGGCATGTCCGCAGGGGGAGGGGCTTGTAGTCTGTAAGGTTCTGAAACCCTTGCCACAAGCGACGTGGGTCTTTGTCACTCATGAAGTGGCTGTTAAGTTTTTGTGCATACAGCCTCTTTGCTTCTCTGATCCCCCGGGACAGGTTCTTCCTTGCCACACTGTATGCGGCCGTATCACCTGCTTTAAAAGCTGCATTGCGGGCTCTCAGCAATGAGCAGACCTCCTCAGTAAGCCATGGTTTCTGGTTGGCACGCCTTTTTATTGTTTTAACCACTGTGACATCATCTATGCATTTATTGATGTAGCCAATGACAGATTCTGTGTATTCTTGTAAGTCAATGTTTAAAACAAAATGTAACGTTCACAGACTGCACATTCATCGCTAGAAATGTTATCAAACCACATTTTAATGCTGAAATAACATGATTGTCATCCATTTTGTTTTGTCAGAAAGAAGTGATGTATTGCTGTTTGTTCAACAGTTAAAATGTTCATATGGGTCATTTCGGACAACCTTTAGAAACAACCTATTCTGTAGTTCAGGTGGAGATTGGATTGTGTGTGTGTGTGTGTGCTAAGCCAGTACGTAGAGAGCTATAACATACCCAGACACAGCACAGCTCTGACACAGCAGTCAAAATAAGTCGCAGCCATCAGCTTGTATTGGAATGAACAGCTACTACTATTCTAATTCAAATACAATATACTTTTTTAAATACTCCAACTTATTCAGACTTAACAACTCGGTCAATCTTTAACCTTTGAGATTGAACCGTTTAAACTATATATATATATATATATATAGGTTCATATTTGCTTTGTATTTTCCCGCTTTTATAATATACACAATATAGCTTTGTCACCGTGCCCATCTGCTCCGTCTAATGGTCTAACCCCTGGACAACCTGTGTAATTACGAGCCGTTATTAGCCGCGTTCGCCGTCAGCCGGCAATGTCTCACAAATCGTGGACAAGCTCAAAGCTGTGAGCGAGGATTTTCACTCTCCTTCCCTGGACATTTGTTTGGACCAATCATGATCCTTTGGGAGGGGATCTGTAGGCGTCGGTCACACGGAACGGGGGTACCGACCAACGGGATGTGGGTGACCACAAAGTGGGAGGGACAAGGACATTGAAAAGTTTATATGTCTGACAGCCATGGCATCCAGGCTACACTTTTTTATTTGGACCTTATCATCATGGTGATCGCAGGGTTGGAATATTTATATTTAATTTAGTGAATTGAGGCGAATAAATTCCCTGAGAGAGGGATTACTTATTATTTCCCCTTTAATATTTGTGTTTCATTAAGCATCACAAGCATGACATTTTAATATTGGTTTCAAGGTCATAAATGAGTGGCAGGTGTCTGCGTGGGTGTGTGTGTGTGTTTGTGTGCCTGTATGTGGTGACTGTGTCAATGATAGATAAACCTAAGTTAGGGTTGTGTACACATCGCATAACATACATCTCTAGGTTGCATACGATATTCAATGATATCCATAATACTACGTCCATATTCTAGAAAACATGCATGTGGATATGGGAGAATACAGAATTACCTTAATCTATTATTCAAATCAAGTGCTGCAGCTCAACTAGAGCGGTTAACTCTTTGGATAAAAGCTTCCGCACAAAAGTAAAATATATGTTTTATCTTCAGCCTGCAAGTCAAGCGGAATATTACATATTTGTCAGGTGTACGAGTAAATGGTGCAACAGACAGGATAGAAACTTGTGTTCGATACCAATGGTGGTACTCACTCTCCCCTTACTCCCTCTCTCTCCACCCCGTCTCCTCTCTCTATTCCTCCCTCCTCCACCTCTCCCTCTCCTACTCCCTTCTCTCTCTCCCCCCCTTCCCTCCCTCCCTGCCTTCCTTCCCTCCCTCCCTCCCTCTATTACTCCCTTCTCTTACTCCTTCCTTCCTCTCTTACTCCCTCTCTCTCCCCCTCTCCCTCAGCTCGCGCTCGTCCGCTCCCTTCTCACCGCCAACCCTTTGCTGGCGCGTTGCCGCGACGACGACGGCTACACGCCCCTGCACCGCGCGGCGTACGGGGGACACGCGGAGGCGGCGGCCACCCTGCTGGCCGCCGGGGCGGAGGTGGAGGGGCGCACGGCCGACGGCTGGACGCCGCTGCACAGCGCCTGCCGCTGGGGCTGCGTCGCCGTGGCGACACTGCTGCTCCGGGTCGCCGGCGCGGACGTCAACGCGCGCACCGCGGGGGGGCTGACCCCGCTGCACCTGGCGGCCGCCCACATCAGCCGCCCCCCCGAGGACTCGGCCCGCACGCTGGAGCTGCTGCTGTCCCAGCGCCGCCTGCGGCCGGAGATCCTTAGCGGCAATGGGGAGACGGCCGCCCAGATGGCCCGGCGCAGCGGGCCGCACTACTTCCTGTTTGAGATGGCGGAGGAGTGCGTGAACGTGGCCGCGCCGCCTGCCCATGCACTCACGCTCTGCTAGTGTGCCACGCACGCACGTGATACACACTGAAGGACACATTTGTGAAGAGCTTGGGAGATGATTGTCTGACGGTTTACTTGTTTTAATTCTAGGTGTTGAATCTGTTGTGTTGTGAATGATGATATGTATGTTATGTATGGTATGGACACCAGATCTGCTTGGTAACAGTTAACTGATGCTTTATCATCACAGAAAAAAAGCTTGGTCTCATTATGTATTCTTTTTACAATTAAAACAAATCAAAATCAAAAATCAAAATGGCTGTTGAATAAATATGGAAAAAAATGACACTAAGTAACATACAGACGTGAGCCAAAACAGAAACTTAAAATCATGGCCTGCCAACGGTGTGGGAGGAGGATTGAGTTTTGGGACCGGGAGCGTTCATATCATATTTTTGTGTGAAATCCTTATTCTGGTCTTGTATTTCCAGCTCTCCCCAGGCAGGGTTTATTGTATAATTTCTATCTGTGGCATTTGGACATTTTAGTTTATTAAATAAATATAAGCAAGGGCGTTGGTTTGAGAAGTAATAATACGGGGGGGGGGTCTGGTGGTACAAAAAATTGTGATTTGAATACCATTTCCTGTATTTCTAGATACATTTATGGACTGGTAAACAGATCTGATCTGAAAACTCATCTGATCTCTGATATGAAAGCAATTGACACAAACAAGGTTTAGAACAATGCTGATGGGAAAGCCGGAGCCATATTTAAATCATATTGGTTGTATTATTATTAGTGTACTTAATTTTTAATTTAACCATTTTCACTTATGTTCACTCCTTCCTCTCATTATCAACAAACCAAAATCACTTAACCCTTTATACAGCACATATAACCTACCTGCAACTCAGTGCTGCTTCTCCCTGCCTCGCCCTCCCTGTCTTCCATAGGCATCTACCGCACCTCCACCTCATCTGATCTCTGATATGAAAGCAGAGTCGAGTTATCCTATTGAGCCTGTGGTGTGTGAGTCTAACATTAAAGTAAACTAGCAGCGAGAGAGACTCTGCTTTTCATACATTGTTGACGGATACTTGCTGCAATTCATGCTGTTTTATAACCACTAATCAACCAACTCACATTTCTTTCTTTTCATCCCCTCTCCAAAGAAATACATTAAATTGAACAGGCGTTTCATTTTTATGAAAAACCCCGCAAAGCCTTTTCATTCAGTGGGACTCCGAGTCCACAGACGCCAAAATGTACTATAGAACCGTGTAGGCAGGCTGTCCATGTCCGCTACTCGGCCGTGGCATTTTTTTATGTTTTTATTTTTTTATATATCAGGAGCTCAGCAGCTCAATTCACATTCTCAGCCAGAATCTGACAGCTGGCCAAACAGTAGCGTATTAAGCAAGATTTTTGCGGTTAAAAAAGTGGGGGGGGCACAAACAGGATTTTGATGTGATTCTCTGTTCTAGTCTTCATTCATTCATTAGTCTCCAGCTACACAACCTAGTGTGTTAAAGAGGTTGTCAATGGCCTGCACAACATTTAAATCTGGGTGTCATCGAATAAACACTCCAATTTTCCCGTCCCCAGAAGTCTGCAACCTGGGGGTCAGACTCCACTCGCCCATTTCGTTCCAATCCATTACCAAATCTGCTTTCTACCACCTCAAAAACATCTCTGGTCGCTGGCCATCCCTCTGATCCATGCCTTCATCACCTCCTGTCTGGAGTAGTGCCTCAGAGTCCAGTCGGGTGGACCCAATAAAGCCCCAGACAGGCTCCAGTATGTGGCATGAACCGACAGGCTTCCGGGGACAGAGCCAGTAGAGATCCTCTGGATCAGAGAGTAGTAGAGATCCTCTGGATCTCTACTAGTAGAGATCCTCTGGATCTCTACTGATCCTCTGGAACCAGATACTGGCAAAGTTCTGCCAAGCTGCGCCTTTGGAAACTTTTTGAAAAGCAACTGAAAATCTGTTCACCAAGGCCAATGGTCTCTGGTAAATGTTTGCCATTCTTGGCAATCTTGTCATCTTGTTTCTGTTATTTTTTATCTTATTTTCTGTTCCTATATATATGCGACCTTGGCTCACCAACGAATATTATTATAAAAACACTTTTACGTAACACTTAACACGTTTGTAGTATTCAGGGGTGAATTGTGAATTGTTAATCTATTCTAGTCAAGACTGTCACTGTGATTAAAGCTGCAGTAGGTACAATTTTATTGTTCAAATTTTCCATAAATTAACGTACACGCATTGACTCATAGTCTTGCTGTGGGTGAGTTACATTCTGCAGCGTAGAAGCAGTGCCATTTGAGAATGGAATAGCTCTGAACTGCTGCTACACTGGTCAATGAAATCCACTCACAGTAGACGGTGTGTCTAAGTTTATAAATGTTTTCTCCCAAAATTGGAAGGTCATCTTGACTGGAGTGATTTTCTGTCGTTTAATCACCTGTAAGTACCGTATAGTCCCATCGGTGCAATACGTTGGTCTCAGGAAATAACATAATTGTAATTATATCCTTCTCTACCTCCCTTCTGCACGGAATTGACCAATGTACCTCTGTGTTCAGACCTCAAAGGTCTGAGCATGTGTGTGTGCATGTTCATGCGTGGACACACAGAAAAGCCAAAAGCCTCAAACCGCGGAGAAACGTGGACTAGTGAAGAGATAAAATGCCTCATAAATATTTGGTCAGATCAGCACATACAGGAACTTGCCACGACCCATAAAAACAGCGATGTTTATGCACTATTCAGCAAGCAGCTAAGGGACAAAGGTTATCTGCGGTCATTCAGGAGGCGGGCATGTCTCTTCTGTTTGAAGTGGCGAGCAATGCGCCTTCGGCGACTCCAATGCATCATGACGTTGTTTTCAAGTCGCAGGCGTGACTCATTTTCAAACTGAATAGTTTGCTGAAAGTTACCGACACATACAATGTAATAGGCGAGAATCAGCCCCAGGAGCGCAACGAAAATCTCGCTCCATTTTGTTCTTGGAAGTGGGCCGTGAGTGGCGTGAAACTGACGTAGTCTTCACGGTCTATTTTGGTTTGCTTGGTCTATTTTGGTTCGTTTATAAATATGCATATGTGAAACCGAACCGAACCAACGTCTGTTTGTTACATTGTATCATTTTTTGGCCTGGTGCGGACCAAAACTAACCCTCAAACTAACTAACACCTTATAACAGGGGTGTCAAACTCAAACTGTACAGTGGGCCAAAATTGGGCCAAAAAGTCTTGGACCAAGTCGCGGGAATTGTTGAGGGGGGGGGGATGCGGGATTGCGATCCGCCGGAGTTGCCGTGCCAGTATTAAGGCCGCAGTATACTCGCCGTTCCCAAGTTGTCGCGCGACATTGTGACGTCACGGGAGCGCTGTGACTATTTATACTCGCGCTGGTGGCCGCGACACTATTTGCAGTCTTCTCCTGAACAGAGGTATCGCCACTGAGGAAAGGCTACCGACTTTTTACTATTTCCACGCACTAGAAGAAGAATAAAACGTAAACAATGGCAGAGCTGGCAGCAGCAACGATGTCACAGTCAATGTCGGCGACGATATTGGATTCTATGGATGTTTATATATATGTATATATATATATTAGTGGTGGGCATAGATTCATTTTTTTAATCGAGATTAATCTAGATTAAAATGGCTCATTTGAATTCTGCCGAAGGCATTCATAATATGTGTGTGCTACCTAAATAATGACTCAAAGTAAGTCTTTGAGAACGGGTTTCTCAAGCCAGGTGGCGCATTAGACCAGGGGCTCATCTCCTGTTTCCAAAATGCATCACAAACTCAAACGTGGGAAAATATAACGGCGCCGGGACGCGCTCTCGCTACAGGTCCACGGGACGCTCGTCTCCGGTGCGTGTCGCGGCGGCGCTGACGGCAGACGGCTGGTACGCGTCCGCCTACCGCCGTACCAAGGCGGGCAGCTCGGAGGAAGATTTGGATTATTATAACAACACCAATTATTTTGACGCTCTGATGTCACGATCAACCCAAAACGTGTCATCGCTCACCCAAGTTGTTTCTATTATCATTGCTACATTGTCTCCAGCATATGGCGCGATTATGGACAGTATATTTTATTAAACACTCAGCTTCTGGTTAGTTCAACTTTGAGAATAGATTAACGGCGATATATTTTTTTATCGCCCGATAAGAGTCTCGCGTTAACGCCGATAACGGCCCATCACTAATATATATACACACACCACACAATAAAATTGAAAATATAAAGAAAGAAACAATAAAAATGTGCATCAACGTTCACACATTCTTCGTGGGTGCTGCTGGGTGTGCTCTAACATAGTCTGTAATAGCTTTTGTTTCAGCTGGTCATGCACCTGTGGATCCACACTCTCCATCAATTCCGCCTTTGAAATGTTCCATCTTGTGCTTCCGCTTTGTCGCGCGCCACTGAGAAAAAAAAAAAGAGTGGTGCGCGACAGGGCTTAAATCCTGTCGCGCCGGCGAGATCTACGTCATTTTGACATCACATTGTCGCGCGACAACTTGGGAACGGCGAGTATACTGCGGCCTTTACCACGCCAGGACGTGATATACCAGCGGGCCAATTGCGTTACATTAATTGGGGACATTACATTATAACAGGGTCCGCGAGCGGAATTGTTTAAGGGGGGGGGGGGGGGGGGGGGGGCACCACTGCCTTACAACCTTCCAAAACCAGTGAACAGTTAATGGACATAGCCAACCACCCCAAAAAACTAACCCTGCCTTACAACCTTCCAAAACCAGTGAACAGTTAATGGACATAGCCAACCACCCCAAAAAACTAACCCTAACCACAAAAATCAAAACTCTACAGAATCATCACTTCATCTAACCCCACAATAACTCTTCCCAAAGAAAAATGGGAAAGTGTCCAGAAATCCCGACCCGGATTTCTGGACACACATCTGCACAAACATCTTCACTATGACCACTAACACTAATTTACAACTCATACAATATAAAACCATCCACAGAACTCACATCAGTAAACAGTAAACTCCGTAAAATGTTTAAAATGGGACTATCAGACACAGACACTTGCTCACAGTGTACTTCCGGGAGAACTGACACCTATTTCCACGTGACCTGGCTCTGCCAGCCTGTTCACTCTCTGGACCACAGTAACCAACACACTATTTTCGGTCCTGGGATGCAGAGTCCCACTGTCTCATGCAGTCTTCTAGGACAGTAGTTCTCAACCTCTTTGCTACCAAGGCCCCTCTGTGTCAAAGAAAATATTCCAGGGCCCCCCTGTACAATGACAAATTACATTTTTCATTATAACTAAATAGTGTTTTCATTACAACGACGACAAAAAGTGCTAGGTTTCAAAAAACATTGTTTAATAATAAACAAGTAATAAGCAATGTTTAGTAAAAATAAAACTCCTTATTTCTAGTGCAATTACATAGCTAAATTATTGCTTTTTAACAAAATGTAACAAGATGAATAGGCATTTCAAAACATGTTTGTTCAGTAGAATAAATGTGCTTTTTGACACTACCTTGCTTGACTATTACTTTTTCTTTTACATCATAACACAAAAATGTAGTAAAACATTTCTTAAGAATGAACAAGTTAATACATTTCTACAATCCAGAGTTTACATTGAGACATTGAACAGATCATTAATGCGTGGAGGGATTTTTGACAAGGCAACACGCATGTCATCCTCAAGGTTCAATCTAGCCCTGTATTTAGTCTTTAGGGCTGTCATGGCTGAAAAGCCAGCCTCACACAGGTAGGTGGTGCTAAATGGTATCAGTACCTTCATTGCTACATCATGACAAACGTGGTACTCAGCACCACACTCAGACCAGAATGTTTCCAGTGGGACGTCATTGAAACAAGCTCTCAGGGTGGTATCAGATGACAAGTCTATGAGCTCTTCCAAGAGTTTGGATGGGGTAGTGGCTGGAAGCTTTGCTTCAATATTGTCAGTGAAGGGCTTACTAATCCACTGGTAAGATGCTGCTTGCTCCTCTGTGAGTTCTGTCAAACCTCTCTAACATCTTTGACAGGTGCAGTGTTACCTGGTGTTTGATAGCCCTGAAATCCAGCTTGCTCTCACTTATGAATGCATGCATCTGTTCAAACATGTCAGTGATTCCTGATGAGTTTTCCATAGTTTGTTTTGAAAGCCTTGACTCGTTCATGCTGGATAATGCTGTTTGTATTTGCACCCTGCATTGCTTTGTTGATTGCTTATGTTTCACTGAAAATATCTGCAAGGTAGCTGAGTTGAGCAAGCCATTTCTGATCCACCAAAAACTTTGCTAGATCAGGCCTCTTGTCCAAAAGGAAAATATGCAGCTCCTCCCTCAAGCTAAACAGACGCGTCAGCATCCGTCCCCGGAATAACCATCTTACCTCTGTGTGTATGAGCAGGGAGTGGTTTTCAGCGCCCATCTCCTCGCAGAGGGCAGTGAATAACCTGGAGTTTGTTGCTCTGGCTTTGACAAAGTTACAAGTACAATTTTAACGGTATCCAAAACTTTGTGAAGACCGGGTTCCATGTCCTTTGCAGCAAGCGCATCTCTGTGCAGATAACAGTGTGTCGAAATGACACGGGGAGCGCGTGTTGCTCCGGTAAAAACTCGACCAGAGCAAACATTCATAAATCAACAAAATAAACCAAAATATCAATGAGGCATTTCTCTTACCAAAGGGAAAAATAACTTGCTGCGGCCCTCCCGCAGCACCAAAACGGCGCCCGCGTGGCGGCACGAAACAACAAAAGGAATTCCAGTATTTAAATAAAAGAACAGCGTCGCTCTGACGGTTCATTCATTCGTATCTTGGTTTGGGTATCTAACAAAATGGATAGCACAGTGGCTTGTTCTGGCTCGGAGCATGAAACGCATGCATTTCTCTCCGTCTCCTCTCCCTACGTGCGCAACTCACGGCACTCTCACATGACCAACTTCTCGCGCAAACAACTAAGAGTTCACACTTCAAAATAAAAGTAACATATTGAACTTCAATCAAAAACCAACGTAACATTTTAACCAAGTATATGCTTTCAATAGCCCTCCAATTAACGCTTTAGTAGCCCTTATATTGACAGGGTTACACTAACCATTTGGGGTTCACTACCCCTTTAATTTGCGTGGAATGAAGCCTATTCATTCATTGTTTAATTCTTACGACCATTACAGGGGTGGCATTTGAATGTGTTGGTTTGGTAGACACAGTGGGGAGAGGGTGTGACTTCATCACATGTTACTAATGAGACCTTCATAACACATTGTATCATAAAGTGTTACTCCTGTGTTTTGGGTTTGTTTTTATGCCTGTGTGGCTGGAAGCCTTCCTCACTCTGTCCCCTTGGATGAACGAATGTGGAGGCTGCAGTTTGGCATTGGTTAATTTACATATCTAATTACACCAGATTTGCATTCAATACCAAATAGTAATTAATATTCACCTCTATTCAGTGATTCAGGGCAGCTCTAACGCTAATTTGTTTTCCTTAGTGCATCTGCAGAGAAGTAAATGTTTTGTATTTAATGGAGCCTCTTTTAGATAAGTGTGTGTGTGTGTGTGTGTGTGTGTGTGTGTGTGTGTGTGTGTGTGTGTGTGTGTGTGTGTGTGTGTGTGTGTGTGTGTGTCGAGCCCAGGTGTGAGTGTGTGTGCGTTCTTGTGTGTGGGAAAACAGTTGTGTGTGAGTGTGCAGTTGTGTGAGTATAAAGTGCTGATTATGGTCCCACGTTCACACAACACAAGGGGGGCACGCCGCGTGCACGGATGGGGGCTTTTTGAAGTATCCATGTTGTTACGCGAGAATGTCTGTGTGTGTGTGTGTGTGTGTGTGTGTGTGTGTGTGTGAGTGACGTCAGCGAACGAGTCAACGAATGAGTGAACGAGCGAGTGAGCGAGGGTCAGTCTAGGAAGGAATTAGACGAGTCCGGTTATGAATTTGGAGCAGACGTGTACTGTTGAATTAATAAAGTACCAAGCCGCCAGGAATCAGTGCCCGTGTCTTCCGACCTATGAACAGACCCACTGCCGGTCATAGTGAAGGGTGTTACCCCCGAAAAGACATCGGCCCTGGAGGGACGTCTCCCCTGTGCTCCCCGACTACGGTCTGAGAGCAAGAAAACAGGAAAGGTGTAACATTGGCGACCACGAAGGGACCCTCTCACGCAAACGGAAAGGCAGTGGTGAGCAAAGAAAGAACGGTGAAATAAACCGGAGAAGTTAGAAGAGACAAAAGAATAAGCGGGAAAGCATTGTTTACCTGTTTCAGCTAAGCTAAGATGGCGGACGCTAACCGCCGTAGCCCGTGCAATTTCGGCTACTCAAAGTCCAACCCGTTCGTAACGATAAACGACGGTGATGTGGAAGAGACCATAGACACTACGAGTGAAGGAAATACAAGTTATTATGGACTTTCTCGTTCCACCGTGAAGTGGAGCCTACTAAAACGAGGCATGCGGCGGCGCCATGTGAGCTCATTCAACCCAAGTTCTCGAGCAAGAACCCCTTCATTAATTCCGAGGAGGACAGTTACTGTTTTCAACGTGGTGTGGCCAACAAACAAAGTGACTCGTGTTCTCACGTGCACAACCACCAACCCCATGTACCACCATTAAACAACAACTTTATTCCACAACCTGCTGTTATTGCAACGCCACATTCAAACCCCTTTTCCTCGGACCAGGGGAGTTACATCCACAGCACCCCCAAGATCGGTTGCCCCCCAGCCCCCACATGCCTGTGCACCACCTGTCCTTCATCAAAGGATATTAACTATGGACATTTGCCGGAGCCAGGGCACAGTCAGACTATGAAGTTAAAGAGCTCTTTTCGCAAAGGTGAGCAGCCAAAGTCACATCAGCCCTCCTCTGAGAGTGAGGATGACTATGATCATCGAGAAAGAGTCCCCATTTTGAGACCCGGACAGTATGATGGCACCACACCCTGGACAGAGTTCTTGCACAGGTTCGAGAGTTGTGCTAAAGCTAACTACTGGTCCGCAAAGACAATGGCTGTCCAGTTGAAGTTCTGCATGGTGGGTGCAGCCGGAGCCATCGTCCACAGAAATCCCCGGTCCGCCCAGTGGGACTACGTCCGCCTCGTGGAGGAGATAGAAACTGCATACGGCCCTTCCTCGCAGCATGCAGCAGCAGTAGCTATCGAGCTGAGACAGCGTGTCCGCAAACCGGGTGAGGCCCTCCATGTTTTGCGAGATGACATCTACGGGAGAGTGTCAGTAGCCTACAGCAACAGGGCTGATGCTGAGCAGGACGCCATAGGAGTTGAAGTCTTTACTAATGCTCTGGGGGATGCAGAAACTGTACAAAAGCTTTTAGAGCAGCGCCCACAAACATTGGCCCAAGCCTTTGACATTGCCCATCGCTATGAAACCACGAAGAGAGCAGCATCATATGTCGCCGGCCTCATGCAATCAGGAGCCCGTGGCATGGCTGAGCGCAGGCCCCGTGCTATGGTGATCAGAGAGGGAACCGACAAAGAAGAATTAAAGGCTGCTACAGTGTCCCCATCAGCCACCTTTAAACCTGAGTCTCCCAGCCGCAGTCACACACCATATAGAGGTAAAAGCCCCAGAGACATTAAATGGAATGAGATTCGGTGTCACAATTGTTCAGGCCTAGGACACATGAAGAGAAATTGCCCCTCACCAAGCAATCCAGCTAGAGCTCTAACTTCAACCATGTCCCCTCAAAGCTCAAGGTCCGCTGTGCTTCACCTTAAGGCCCATGGTCAAGAAATGAGCATTCACATGATTGTGTACGAGCTAGAAATGTGTGCTGTTTTGGACAGTGGGGCTCGGAAAAGTGTTTTTCCTCTGTGTCATTACAACGCCATTCATCCAGATGTCAGGCCTCCACTTCAGTCATCCATCGTAGAGACTCTGATCGGTGTTGGGCCTGGTGACATACCCGTGCTCGGTGAAGCTCACATCCCTGTCCAGATCCACAACCGTCAGGTGAGCGTCCTCTTCCTGGTTGCTGATATAGCTGGTGACGAGGCCCTCCTGGGCCATCCATTCCTGAGCCAGGCCCAGGCACGTCTTGATTTTGGGAATCAACGGATTGTGCTGTTTGGAGAAGAGGTGCCGTATTTCAATTCCAAAAACAAACCAAAGGCGCACGCAGTGAGAGTGGCCCGGACGGTGGTGCTGGAGGCTGGGCAGGAGTATGTGGTAAGAGGCAACATCCACCTTAAAGATCCAGTTGAAGGGGAATTGATGCTGAGCCCCACCAAAGGCTTTGTTGAAAAACACAGACTGTTAGTGGCCCGAGTTTTAGTGGAAGCCCAGCCCCATAAGACCATGCCCCTCCGCATCTTCAATCCGGGCAACAGTGCCGTAACCATTAAAAAGGGGGCCATCGTGGGACTCCTCCAGCCGGCAAATGTTCTGCAGCCTGCAAACGCGGTTGCCCACAACCAGCCTGAACAGACTGTCAGCAGCCCCCCTTCGGTCCCCCAGCACCTACAGGAGCTCTATGCCCAGAGCTCTACTGAGCTTAACCAAGAGGAGCAGCTGCAGCTAGCTCAGCTGCTGTGCACCTATGAAAATGTGTTCTCCACAGGACCCACTGACCTCGGCAGGACCAGCCTGGTTCAGCATGACATCATAACCATGCCAGGCCTCCCAGTCAAGCAACCACCACGCCGGATGGCGTTGGAGAAACAACAGGATGCTGACCAACAGATACAACAGAGCCTGGGGGCAGGGCTGGCCCGCCGCAGCAACAGCAGTTGGGCATCGCCCATAGTGATGGAAAAAAAAAAAGATGGGACGTACCGCCTCTGCATAGACTATAGAGCCCTGAATGACTGCACGATTAAAGACGCATATCCTCTGCCCCGCATCCAAGATACACTGGACACCCTCTCTGATGCCAAGTGGTTCAGCACCCTTGACCTCGCGGCCGGCTACTGGCAAGTCGAACTGACCCCAAGAGCACGCAAAGCAGCAGCATTCTGCACCAAAAATGGACTGTTTGAATGGAATGTCATGCCATTTGGACTGTGTAATGCTCCGGCGACATTCCAGCGCTTGATGGACCGGGTGCTGGCCGGCATGCAGTGGGAGACCTGCCTAGTGTACCTGGACGACATCATCGTTCTTGGCAGCGACGTTCCACAGATGCTGCAGCGGCTGGGCCAGGTTTTCGGTCGTCTCCACCAGGCCAAACTGAAACTAAAACCGTCTAAGTGCTGCCTCTTCCGCCGCCAAGTAGCCTACCTGGGTCACATTGTTTCAGAGAGCGGTGTGGCCACTGACCCCAACAAAGTCCAGAAAGTGCAGGACTGGCCAACACCGACGTCACTCCAAGATGTCCGTCGCTTTGTGGGCCTTGCATCCTACTATCGGCGGTTCGTTAAAGACTTTGCTTCCATTGCAGAACCTCTCCATGCCCTGACCAAGAAGCATGCCCAGTTTCGTTGGTCTGAAGAATGCCAGGCGGCATTTAAAGAACTCAAATGCCTGCTAACAACCGCGCCAATCCTGGGCTACCCACTCGACCAAGGCAACATGATACTGGACACAGACGCCAGCGACGTCGGTATCGGCGCTGTTCTCTCACAAGTTCAGCAGGGTGTGGAACGTGTGCTAGCCTATGGAAGCCGCAAGCTGTCCACAACTGAACAGAATTACTGTACCACACGGCGAGAACTGCTAGCCGTGGTCGACTTCACGTCACACTTTCGCCAGTATCTCCTGGGGCGGCGCTTCGTGGTGCGCACCGACCACAGCAGCCTTCGGTGGCTAACAAGGATGAAGGAGCCTGAGGGACAGCTCGCCAGGTGGCTCGAGAGACTTGGCGAATACAACTTCGAGATCATCCATCGCCCTGGCCAGCTTCACGGCAACGCAGACAGCCTCTCCCGGAGACCCTGCCGTCAGTCCTGTCCTTGCAAGCTCCCCAGCCCATCTCCTCAGTTGAACGTCAGTCACCAGGCTGTGCAGTGCAATTTGGACTCTGACATCAACCAGGCGATGCTGAGTCCAGTGGGGGTAGAGAGACACCCAGCTCCCGCAGAAGTAAGTCTAGTGGGGGTAGACAAGGCCCTGCCAGCTGACTCTAACAACTTTAAGTCCCCCGAGAAAATATACCTGACTAAGTCAAATGTTACCCATGTTACCTGCATGGGTAACAGTCTCACCATGCAGCCCAGCCACAAAGACATATTGGAGCCAGTGGAAACGCCTCTACATCAGAGATGGAGTGTTAGTTAGATGGTTCTACTGCCTGGACGATACCCAATTCTATCCACAAGTGGTGCTGCCCCGCACCTTCCGGCCGGACATCATGAGACAGATGCATGAGGGACAAGTTGGTGGACATTTTGGTGTAGAGCGCACTGTAGCTCGGCTGCAAACCCGATACTTTTGGTACAGAATGAGGGAGGACGTTGCCCTGTGGTGTAACACCTGCACCAGCTGTGCATCAAAAGCCAGGCCACGGAAAACACCACAAGCCCCCATGGGCACTGTTCGAGTCGGAGCGCCTATGGAGCGCATCGCTTTGGATATTATGGGGCCACTGAATGAGACCGAGCGCAACAACAGATATGTGCTGGTAATACAGGACTATTTCACAAAATGGGTCGAAGCTTTTCCCCTACCTAACGAACAAGCTGTAACTGTGGCTGAAGTGCTCGCCTCAGAGTGGGTGTGTCGCTATGGAGCCCCGCAGACACTGCACAGCGACCAAGGCCGGAACTTCGAGTCTGAGGTGTTCCAGAAAATGTGCACGCTGTTCGGGATCGACAAAACACACACCACACCTTTCCGTCCTCAGTCCGATGGACAAGTTGAAAGGTTCAATGCCACTCTGCAAAAGATCCTGGCCACGACAGCCGAGCGGTGCCATTGGGATTGGGACCTCATGATTCCCTACGCTGTCATGGCCTACAGAGCAACAAAGCACAGTTCAACTGGTTTCACCCCGAACTACATGATGTTTGGCCGGGAAGTGAGTGAGCCAGTAGACCTGGTATCCGGCCTGCCGCCGGACCCTGAACCATCTCCCTCAGCCCCTGAGTTTGTCCGGCACCTTCGAGAGCGACTGGAGCTGGCGCACCAAATCACCAGAGATGCTCTCGGAGAGTCTGTGAAACGTGCAAAGAGACAATATGACAAGAACTGTTGCCGCACACATTACAATGTTGGTGATGCTGTGTGGTACCTCATCAAAGGAACAAAGAAATTCAAGAATAAAGTGAGGAAGTTCCTCCCGTCTTACGAAGGGCCATTCTTCGTTCTGGGTCAGTTGGACGACCTGGTTTATCGAATCCAGAAAGGGCCAAAGACTAAAGTAAAGGTGGTTCACCATGATCAGCTAAAGCCTTATCGCTGCCGGGACCCACTGGACAATACTTGGGCCCTGGAGCAAGCCCAGAGCTGGACACCAATGGAGGTGTCACCCCCAGACGACGTAGATCCTGCTGACACTCTACTAGGTCTGCCCCAGCTCTTCTCCGACGCTGATGACAGCTCCAGCTTTCCCCCATCAGATCCAGCTGTGGACATTCCTGTAGCTGCTGCTTCTCATCCCTCCACCTCTCACCTTGACTCCTCCGTTCCTGTGGACTTTGAGGGCAGTGGGGGTGGTGTGTCGGTGCAGCACCCTCAGAGCCCTCGTTCTCAAAGGCCCCACCGCAGGCGTAGACCACCGACTCAGTTTGGTGAGTGGGTGGCTCACTGAGCGCCCGTGTTCATGGGCAGTTCCAAGACTTGAAGGGCAATGTTTACAATGTAAAAAAAAAAAAAAGTTGCTTATCGCTTATGTTTTGCTTATGTTTTGTATTTCTCTTGGTAAAGAATATATATATAAAAAGAGAACTTAAAGGTAAAAAGTTTGATACAAAGTCAACTGTTATAGGCTCTTCCAGCTAATTGTTATTTTCTATACTTAAAAAAAAAAAACTTGGCGGTAATGGTTGTTGTATGCACTATGGGGTAAACTGCATTTGGTGTATTTTTCTGTTAATATTTTGAGTAATTACAGAGAATTACTATTATCCTTTAAAATGCTAATTATATCTCCTACTCATAGCCTGAGTAATGGGTATTTTAATGCCTTTTCAGGGTTTGTTTTGCTCAACTGTAATATGTGCACTAAACGCAGCACAGTTAAATTCTTGCCTTTGCACTACAAGCTACACCTTATCTAGCCTGGTCGCGCCCACACTAGTGACGTCACGCCTCGTAAAAGCGCTGCTGACTTCTAGTCTGGCCAACCGTGCTATTAACTCGATTTCTGTCTCCCGAATTTTCGGGAACTCCACCCTCTTTTTCGAGAGCCAATCAACGTCGAGCCTCTCCAACGGCTCTGGGTAGAGGCGTGTTCAAGTAAGTGACGCTGTAGAGCAGCGACCGGAACCTCATTGTAAACAGCAGCATGGAGCAGCGGACAGCGTTCAACACAGCAGTCGATGCTGTGTTGAAAGATTTCAACCGGACATTTGTATTGAAAACCGAGCAGAGAGCAGCCCTGGAGGCATTTATAGAAAAGAAAGATGTATTTGCCTTGCTCCCGACCGGCTTTGGTAAGAGTTTAATCTACCAGTTAGCCCCGCTGGTAGCCAAATCAATGGGACTCAGCGAGAACCGGTGAAGAAGCGGTGTGATTGGTTTAAGCTTCGACACCGCCTATTCTGGCTTCGACCAATAGCAGACTGAGGCATTTGAGGGGGGCGGGTAAACCAGGTTTGAAGGATGCGCTTTGAGAAATGGATTCTCTTAACGTCTTGGCCAGACCCAATGCTGAGTATCAACATTGGAAAGTCGTGCCAACCAGGCTAACACCTTATCGGCATTCCTCTTAAATTGACGCCTACTAGTTATACTGCATCCTTTCAACTAGATTGAATGTGTATGGGGGCTGTATATCTGTATGGACATGTTGGTGTTTATTATTGTACTGGAGTGAAATTCTGTTTTAATTGTCATCCAGAGTGGGGGTAGTGTTACGAGAGTAGCGTATGTGTGTGCGCGAGAATGTCTGTGTGTGTGTGTGTGTGTGTGTGTGTGTGTGTGTGTGTGTGTGTGTGTGTGTGTGTGTGTGTGTGTGTGTGTGTGTGTGTGTGTGTGTGTGAGTGACGTCAGCGAACGAGTCAACGAATGAGTGAACGAGCGAGTGAGCGAGGGTCAGTCTAGGAAGGAATTAGACGAGTCCGGTTATGATTTTGGAGCAGACGTGTACTGTTGAATTAATAAAGTACCAAGCCGCCAGGAATCAGTGCCCGTGTCTTCCGACCTATGAACAGACCCACTGCCGGTCATAGTGAAGGGTGTTACCCCCGAAAAGACATCGGCCCTGGAGGGACGTCTCCCCTGTGCTCCCCGACTACGGTCTGAGAGCAAGAAAACAGGAAAGGTGTAACAATGTGTTTTCCCAGGTTGTATTACAAAGGCGATTTCATTGGACAGTGTATTTGCGTATATTTGCATAAAGCACATAAAGCATCCGTCGCTGCCCGAAAAGTTTAACATTTCTAACTTTTTGACACGGAGGGAGAACGGACGGATCAACAATGCATTTCAAGCGCACCCCATGCAAAGTCAATGAGATCCGTCGACGGAGGCCCTTGCGTCCACCGCAAGGGCCGGACGTGCGCCTCCCAAAAATTGTAACCTTGCGTCGAGGCGATGCAGACGCTAGGGCTGTGATTGGTTCGCTAACTAGATCATTTCCGGCAACACACTTTGTATGTAAAAAACTTTTTTTTTTACTCGCTAGTAATCGGTAAAAAGAGGTTTTGTATTCGGTCATCATAGAATTCGAATGTAATGACCAGGGCCCCGTTTCCCGAAAGCATCGTCAGGCTAAGTGCGTCGTAAAGTTCATCGTACAATCATCGCAGAGTTTTCAGATCGTTTCCCGAAAGCATCATAGCTTAACAACGTCGTTAAAACCCTCGTAGCTAACGACGGCTCCAGGGGTACTCGTAGAGTGCTAAGAGCATTGTTATTATAGCCTCAGTGGAGTCACCAGCTGGACATTCCATGGTATTGGATGTGTTTTATTAAAACACATCCAATACCATGGAATGTCCAGCTGGCGCTATTTCGCAGTACCCCAAAAACAGTGGTTATCATTGATATATTACTCGTAGACTACGTCAGAGACATGTTAGAAGTCAAATGTACCGATCAAACACCACGTCACAATCACACGGCATATAATAAAATCAAATGATTCCATTGCTCGTGTGGGAGGTCGCTTGCGAGCTGCACTTGCTGTCTCCCTCTGATTTTAATTCAACCATCGTGGTTAAAATGTCCTCATATTGATCAATGACAGAAGACATACTGTACATGAATTGGACCGTGTCTAGACAGTTACAAACATCCCTGACCCTAGTGGAATGCACAATTACCAAGTTGAGAGCGTGGTTTCTGCTGCGGGAAACGGTGCTGCGATGTGTGCCTTTCCCGCTTACATTGCCCACACCATCATACCCCTGCCCAACAATATGGGCAGGAATCGATCTAGACCAGCAACAGCAATAGCCATGTCAATGCATCTGCGTTTGAATGATAATGAATGAATGGAACGTTGCATTTCTAAAATTGACACCAAAGCTTCTAGACTAGAGAGTGTGCGGCGCGCCAATCACTGAATGAAAGAATGAAACCTTCTGCGGAATCAGAGAAAGTCTGCCCTCTTTGCGGCGCAAAGCATGTTTCAGAAATCAGCACATTTAGATAAATGCTATAGTTGTCACACAGACACATGCTATTTTTTATTTTTGTAATATGGAATTATTTCAGGGGAGAAAATGCAGTGAAACAATGTACGCACGGTGCGTTCAGGATTAGGACTGATATAGCATATGTCGGCCTAGACCTAATCAATTGTGTTTTAATATTTGTAGCATTCATATTAGTCTATTCTTTTCGTAGGCTACTCTGTTGTTGGCCTTGATGGGGAGATATTTTTTTGCTGCCAAAAAATAGTTTAATCCAACAACATTCCTGCGTCTCCCCCTCCTACCGAGCCCATTTCAGCACAGTGTCAGTGGACAGCTACAAGCCTACGACATTGTAAGAGCAGTGCATGCACGTTCATGTTAAGAGGAGTTTCGGGAAACGCTCGGAAAAAAGATCCAACGCAAGAATGATCTTACGAGTGTGGATCCATCGTTATCGGGAAACAGGGCCCAGAATGGACAACGACAACCAATTTAGCAGCCTCTCTATGTGTGTGTTGCACATTGTTTGAGTCGTTCAGCTTTCAAGTTTCTAGAATCCATATCATACCATAATCTAATAATCAAACTTCTAGTAGTAGACCAATTGTGAAGTAATGGCATGCACAGACAAAGACCAATTGCATTCATCATTGCATTGTGAGTGTGTGTGTGTGTGTGTGTGTGTGTGTGTGTGTGTGTGTGTGTGTGTGTGTGTGTGTGTGTGTGTGTGTGTGTGTGTGTCTTGTTCTTTGTGTAGATGTTGATAACTGAACCAATTCAGTGAACGATTTCTGAGAATTTAATCAGACACAAAGATGAACATTAACAAAAATCCATAATAATGTGCCCTGGCATTACAGAATCAGTCCAATCTACGAGAATGTTTTGTCAATTTCGTCATTCCGTCAATTTGTTGGCTTAACTCGCAGGTCTTCTGCCCTGTGTGGATGCAGCTCTCGTCGGCCGGCCTGATCACTAGCTTTCCCACCTCCTCTCTTTCTCCCTCGACAATAAACATACATTTCAAACTGAAACGTGTCAAACTTACTTTCGTGTTCAGGGGATTGGCTTGTCTGCCAGATGAAGAGACCTTGCTTCAAGGCAGGATTGAGACACACTGCTGATAAACCCTAATGAGATCTGATGAGACAGCTGGAGGGGATGGCTAAAGCCAGGGCTGACTCCCAGAGCACCGTCACGACCTCCACCTGACAGCGCTCGCATGATTATCTGCTAAGTTCTCTTCATTTCTGGTTTGGCATTCAACAGGGTACTGACCTGTGTGTGTGTGTGTGTGTGTGTGTGTGTGTGTGTGTAGGCCTGGTGCCAGACATAGGATGGCGGAATTATCCTTTGTTAGTTTGTATTAGGATATTAGAACATTATTCAAACAGCCTACTTTGATAGCACTTTAACACCAGCGTCCAGTGTGAGAATCGTCAGGCTGACAGAGACAGACTTGAAGCTGTAGTAAAAACTGCTGTAATAATAATATTTGTATTAAGTGTTTAATTATTTTATCCCCTGGGTGCCCACTACTAAGTTGCTTTCATATCCACCTTATTCCAGGCTAAACAATGCGCGCCACCATGACGACCAGTCCAGTTTCCCATTTCCGGTTAGACGCGAGAATACGTAGCTGGTAGTAGTTTAGTGAGAGGATGAGTTCGGGCTCCACTTGCCATTTTGACCTAATGTAATATATAACTTATACATATAAAAATATTGCCGTAGCCTTCAAGATATGCGCTAGCATATGTGCTAATGTCGCTATGTAAACAGCACTTGACCAGAAATGGAAAACCGATGGACCACTATGAATCATGGGAAATAGAAAGGTCGCGGAATAAGGTGGATAAATAGAAGGTTTCGGTATAAGCACATACACTCAAACACACGCACACAGAAGGCTAATGGAAAAACAAAAGATGGGAACAGCAGCTAATGGTGCCGAGAGAAAAGGGGGAAGGAGAGGAAAATGAGGAGGAAGTTGAGAGTGACAAGGGTTCCAACCAGGCGAGGTGTAGACTGGTCACCACGACCACCTGCTTCTGAACTGCTATCGCTATCGTGGTCCGAGTCTATAAGGGGTCATCCACTAAAGAGTGGGTGACCCCTTATTCACCACTAACTGTATTGGCCTGAGTCTTCAGCTTTCAGTTTTTAGCAGAGGCCTTTATCCAAAGCCACTCCCTGGGCAGGTGTTCATGGTTTTAGAAGGGTTTAATAATGAAGGTATTTAGCAGTTATTTTAATGTTAACCCAAAGCCAAAATATATCAAGCTTTAACTACTAATTATGAGGGGGTCTGTCATTTAATAACATGAAGAGAAAAGGTTTATGTTGTCCTTTCATGGCACTCTGTCCCCCACCATAGCGTGTGAGATGTCTCTTCAAGTGCTGTTCATCTAAACTTGGAAAAAAAAAAAAATATATATTTTTTTTTTTTAAAAAGCGTGTCCATGATCGCGATTGCAAATGGTTTGGTGGAGACCAGGCTACAGGACCCAGCGGCAAGCATGGCTCTGGCTGCAGAGGTGGCCCGTCTCTTGGAGAAGAGGCCATCACTACAGTTCCCCCCCTCGAGTCACACCTAGGGTTTTACTCCCGTTACTTCCTGGTTTCCAAGAAGTCAGGGGAGAAGAGACCCATTCTGGAACTTATTCTGAGCAACTCAGAGGAAGCTGCGAGAAGGGATACCATGACGGTGATAAACCATCTCTCTTGCCTGGGTTTTGCCATCAACTGGGAAAAGAGCTCCCCGCTCCCCAGCCGGCAGATAGTCTACTTGGGGCTTTGCCTAGACTCAGCCACCATAACAGCGATGCTCTTGCCTCCTCGACGAGATGCCGTGCTCGTGCACCTTCTACTTCCTCTATGCGGCAAAGGTCTATACAGCAGCCATTTCGGCTGGCCATGCAGGGTGTGATGGTAAACCGGTCTTCAGCCATCCACTGTTCAAGAGATTCTTGCGTGGGGCTAGATGTGTTAGGCCTGTTTTGCGTGTGCTTACACCATGCTGGGATCTCCCCACCATGCGTGGTTTATCCAGGGAACTCTTTTATCTCAGGCCCCTTTGGATGCCCGGTCCTTTAAGACGGCGCTCTTATTGGCCTTGGTTTCTGCCAAACAGGCCGGCGAGTTGACCGCTCTGTCAGCCCGAGCTGCTTGTTGCTTAACGAGGACAGCTCCTTTGTGCTGCTCAGACCTAACCCTGTGTTCCTCCCAACGAACATTAAGTTATTTTCGGTCGAGGGATATTGTGCTTAAGGCTTTTCACTCCCCGCCTCATTCTAGAGAGGCGGAGTTGCATCTCCTCTGCCCGGTTCGGCCGTGTTCCATTCCACACAGCAGTTGTTTGTGTGTTATAGCGACGCTGGCAAGGCGGGTTCTACGGCGGGTTGTATCACAAAGACCATTTCATTGGACAGAGTCCAAGTAGCGGCACACTAGTGTATTTGCATAACCGCGATCTGATTGGCCGACAGACCCGTCGACGGCTAAGGTAAAAGGGCCACATGTTATTGGGTGAAAGTGGAGTTGTTTGTTCAAAAAGAAAAACGTTCCATTCACCTATCCTGTATTTGCAAAAAAAAAAAAAAAAAGAGCAATGGCTAAGTTGCCAAAATTGTTTAGAATTAAATTATTTTTTGGGATTTGTCATAGATAAAAAATAATTTAATATCCGCTTCTTGTCATTTATCTTTCTATTCTGAGAACAGTACACAGAAAATGTGAATTTTTCAGTCATATTTAGGATTGTGATTAATCAAAATTAATTCAAGAAACCTTGTGATTAATTAGATTAAAATTTTTAATCGTTTGACAGCCCTAATATATACATATAATATATAACAATTAACTTTGACGGAAAGTCCTCCTCAAGATAATGTTTCTGATTGTGCTTCAGCTTCAGATGCCATCAAGAGGGGTCTCTGGTCGTAATCAGTCGCAAGTCCATCCCTGACCAATCAGCATTCATTAGCAGAATGCTAGCGTGTACGGCCAACAACGGCCAAAACTGTAAGAAATCGAAAGGACATAAGTACTCATTCATTCGACTTTTGAACTATAATCTATATTGAACTTGCGGAATCTACAATACAATGAATCTGCGATATTTCAACGACAAGCAGGTGAAAGAGATACATTTAGCCGTCTAGCCCCATAGACCCCCATTCAATCTGCACCCCCAGTGGAATTCTAATGGAACTGCAACCAAGTTCGATACTATGGGGCTCAATAGAGAGTGCCAAGGCTCTCTGTAGACGGGCTCTGATACTCTCCCGTCCAGTGAGTCCGTATGCCAAATACTCGGGGTGAGGAGGACAAGGATAAAATAAGAAAATAGCAGGAATTTTTTTTTTTTTCTTAAACGCTTTCTTCATCTCTGTCCAAGGTCTAGCACTCTGCTAAATGCTATTCTAAAAGGAATCACGACTTTGTCTGCATCTGATATCTCCAGGTAAACAGCGTCTCTCCAGGACTACACATATTTTTAACAGTACATGTTCTTTCAAACCCCGAAAAATGTCCTAAAAGTCACAGACTCCAAATAGGATAGTGAGATGAGGGAGACAGTTCATAAAAAGAACACCATGTACCAAAGAAATCTAACTGCAGTTCCCTGTTTACTCATTGAAAGATGGATTAACACACACACACACACACACACACACACACACACACACACACACACACACACACACACACACACACACACACACACACACACACACACACACACACACACACACACACACACAGCTAATGGGAAATCTAAAGATGGATAAGATTTTCCATTAGCTGCATCTTTTGGTGCCGTGATCAAAGGGGTCAAAGAGAGCAAGATGAGGAGGAAGTTGGGAATAATGAGGTTATAGTCAGATGAGTCTTCGACCGGTCACCTCGACAACTGCTCCTCAGCAACACTCTTTACTCTCATTGCTATTATTATCCAACTTTAGCCGGGAGCCTCTGAATGCCATCAAGGTCTGAGTGATTAAGTGGTCGTCCACTTAGTGAATGACCACTTGATAACTTACTGTATTGGCCTGGATGTGGACAGGTACCACAGGGTTGATGATTTTCAACCAATAAAAAAATACTGTTATTGAGCCCCCAATAGGCGGCTGTCATCATTTCTTTCCAATATTTTGTCTCAGAGCTTGCTTGGTTTGTTTAATACAATGAATGGATTTGAAAGTAATTTCTCAGTATGTAGTTGCGGCCACCACACACCACCTCACTTCTCCTTACCCCAACCATTCAAAGATGAACATGGAAATGAGTTTTTGGTCCCCAGACCAATCATTGACCTGGTGCCAAAGATCGCAAGTTTTTTTCAACAAGGTGGACATAATTGAGAGAGGGAGTGAGCTAAACGTAGTTTGATATAGCCAACAGTAGACCAAATATTTATCATTTAGTTTAGTCTAACTGTATGACAACATGTGTAGGACGTATTTTGAAAAAAGCCCGGTTTATAATTTGTATCCCAGAACCCAGTGTTTTTCAACCTGTGATACTGCAGTTGGTGCTTTTAAATAAATAGATGAATAATAATAAATATTAATTTATAAATAATAAATAATATAGATCATCATAATTATTCTTAGTATAATGGCTTGTCTTTAGTTCAAAAAGTGTTGCTTTGTGCATTACAACATACGTTTTCCATTGTGCCATACATTTCTGTTTGCTTATTGAGCACCGTAAGCTGTAAGCAGTAGTGATGGGTCGTTCGCGAACAAGTCGGCTCAAAGAGCCGGCTCTTTTAAGTGAACAATGGGAGTTGGCTCCCGAAAGCAAGCCGTTGTCTTTTTTGTTCTCCCGTGCTACGGGTGCTACATGAACGAGAACAAGCAGCGAGGGACGGGGGATTTTGATGCGTGATACAGGAAAAGAGGGCGTGATACAGGAAAAGAGGAGAGAGACGAGTGCGAGCATGTGAGTACAAGATGAATGAGACATGGAAAAGAAGCAGCATTTTGATCAGTTTGAGAACACACAACACGTGCACACGTGTCAAAATGAGCGTCGGAATTACGGCATGGCACCATTATAAAAGGTATACAGTAAGCGGTAATATGAAGAGCCATTTGGGAGCCGAAAGAGCCAGCTCTTGTTGGTGAGCCGTTCCAAGAGATCCGGCTCACTAAAAAGAGCCGAAATTCCCATAACTAGTAAGCAGCATTGCTGGCTTTTACGTCTGCCTGTTCCGCACCTGCCATGACCTTTTTGCAGTAATAATTGTGTGGGCGTTAGCACTCCTTGCTCACCCACTGCGTGTGTATTTATCTTTTTTCTATTTACATATGAGGTGGAGGTATCGATGACAATTTAGTGGTACCTGCTAACGTCAAAGGTTGGGAACCACTGCCCTAACCTATACTTCCCACAAAGCCACATGCTTCTGCCCTACATAAAACATGATTTGAAAATCTTTAGTTGATAAATGTTATGTTCACATTAACGTAACGCCATCTACTATTTATCTGTTTCATGTGAGGCGCCTTAATATGATAAAATCCAAGGTCTAAAATTTTAGGCCTATTGTTTAAAATTTTAATCAGCTATATATTCTTTATATACTTTTACTGACGAATATACAAGGTTATATTATGGAAAAATTAAAAACATTGATGTACTCATTATTAAACTGAATCCATATTCTGCATTTATGTCAAACAACAAGGTATTTCGCAGTCTCTAACATAAAGAGCGTCCGAACAGAGCGCAACAGTGTGGTTCTGGAAGTAAAAATCCAATTCATTTTCATCATAGAGATTTTGATTAAAAGCCTTAATGTCGTAACCATCCAAATGATATGTACCATGCGCTGCTACATTGTGAATCTATGGTTTTTGCTCCAATAGAAGCCACACGTAAATCGGGGCAACATCTAGTTGTTTTCGAAAAAAACGTTTTATTCGCAATGTCATTGAAATCACTACACTAACCATAAATCCTGAAGTGTGACACGACGTCTCTGATTGGTGGAGCTCACCGTTACCAGGAAACGTTTACTGCCCCCACAAAAGTGAATAGGCATGTTTCAGATCATCTGCATTTGAACGCATGCATGCACGAGACTTGAGAACATCCGCCGGAACTAGTCAGAAACACGTCAAGTTCCCACCACGTCAAGTGGGACACAGGTGCTCTTCTCGTAGTTTGAACAAGCATAGTTTAGGAGAGAGCACGCCTCTTTGAAAGGAGTTGTTATTTCTCACGTGGGAAATTCCACGTGGTAATTCCAACCAACTAGGGCAACGTTTTGATATGTTGAGGGGTGTGTCTTATGTCCGCATTTATTTGAGACCATATGCACAGAAAAGCAGACGGATGGAGTTACCCTGGAGCTCTCGCGAGTTAGGAAAGTCATCACCAGCATTTCTGACGTTTTTATCCCAGAATGCGTTATGTTATGCAAGGCAACGCAACACATGCTTGATCTGAAACACGGCTAATGACGATACTGCTACCAGAGCCCGTCTACGGAGCCTATTCCTATTAGACACTCGAAATAGAGGAGGAGAGACCCTGCCCAGAGGAAGCCCGGGGCCCCCGTCTGGAGCCTGGACCCTGGTGGCCGGGTTTGCCACGGAGCCCGGCCGGGCACAGCCCGAACAAGCTACGTGCCACCCCCCCCTCTTTGTCCTGTGGGCCCACCACCTCCTACACCTACAAATATATGATATGGCACTAGCAGTGCTTTTTAGTAATTTGGGTAGTATAAAAGCAAAGGAATACATAATGTTGAATGAATACCTAACTGGAATCCAAGACTGAATTCACATGTATTAATAACGAGTAATGTTATTACGTGGTGACCACAGACAGCAAAGGGACGTTGTGAAATGGTCCGCAATGGTTTGTGGGATGAGGAGTTCCTCACTCATTTACAAAAATAATGTACACAGTTGTAGCCTAGTGCACTATGAGTGCATCGGTTGATAGATTTGATGAACTCTAAGAGCCTTATTATGTGTTTGCAACCCAATTAGAGCAACGTATGTAGTAAATAGCCTGCATGTACTTTGTCACAACCTGGCTCCAAGGCTGTGACAAGGTAGGGAGGACAAGCACGAGCTGGCTACCAACAAGAGTATTTATTTGACAAGTCAATCAAGACAAAACGTGTAAACATCAGTATAGGTCATGAGTGCGTGTATGGGTGGGTGATAGTGTATGTGCATGTCAAAGTAAACAAAACGAAAACGCTGCCATCAAGCCTGCCGGCAAAAAGGAGTCTGTTCCCCGCCACCTTTTCACAGAATGAGGAAGCTCTTTGTAAGCAGAGCACACACTGGCCCAGGTGTTCCTCATGCCGCTGTCGATCTCTCCACTCAGCATCTGTAAAACACAACTCAAGGGAAACAGGGACACCTAGTGCCTGGGAGGAGGGATCGTCACAACTTTCATTGACCCTTTCCTGGTTGTTTGTGTAATTCTTGTTTTGCTCAAATGTTTAGAATCAGATATGGCCATTCCCCTCTTCTTTGGTGCTTGCTTTCACTTCATTATGATTTTGTTCATGTTATTTTGCCACTTTATAAAGGTAAAAATAGCTTTAAAAAATTATCTGGCCTAGGCCTACTTTGACTTTTATAGGTGCTTGTTTATGGCAATCGAATTGCATAACAATAACAATAATTGTTAATACTTAAGGCAACAGGAATTAGTGATGGTTCGGTGGCGAACGAGCCGGTTCAAAGAGCAGGCTCTTTTAAGTGGAGCCCAGCCGCGAGACGTTCTCTTTTTCTTTATTTTTTATATACAGTTTGCCTAGGCAGAATGATATGAAGATCTCACATGCAATGTGTGTGTGCAGTGACTGACTGTCATGTGCATGCATGCAACCAATCACGTGTGGATAGACAAGGATCATACCATTAAGCAAGCAGTGTAGTACGCTCATATGTGTAAATGCAATGAAAACAATCAGCTACAGCAATTTATTGATATTAGAAAATCTAATTTTTACTTTGAATACTAATAGAATGTATTGAATAATTGAAGTGATATATAGGCCTACACATACGAATCATAAGTCAAAACGGGCTACATTTCACAGAATTACTAAAGGTATTAGTGGTAATATGAAGAGCCCAGTGGCGTGCACAGGTAGACCCTAGGTGGTGCTATAGCACCTGCCCTTTGCCCCCTGGCCCAATCAAGTGCCCTTTTGAAAAAAAAAAAAAATCTGAAAGTTTTTTTGTTTTGTTTGTTTGTCACAGTGTATGTGGCCCATGCCGACATTATCATCTATAAATGCTCGACGATTAAAAACGTGTGATAATAATGCCCCCATAAATATGCCCCCTCCTCCTCCGCACACACCTCTCTTCCTTTGTCAACGTGAACGCGCAGAGCGGACACAAACGGAGGCTCGTTGCAGCCGCAGTTGTGCACGCTCAAGACCAGAGTCATGTTAACTGTTCAGGGCCTTTTAAAGCTCAGATTTTAATGTTGAACTGTTCCTCAAATTTGATTGAAATATCTTAAAACCTGTCCAAACATTTTATTTTAACTACGCAAAGTGGGTTGGTGGTAATAAATCCGTCATGAAGCTATATAAGCTAATTATATTATTTTGTCCCAACCATGAGTTATTTCTATGTTACAAGACTTGCAGTAATCTTGTATTTACCTTAATAGGATATTATTAAAACAATTATTATTTTATTCTAGGCAGCTACAGCAGGGAAGCAGCTCAGTTCTGTCCTGCAATAGGGCCAGCCTGGCCAGGGCATCTACCAGCATGGAAGATGAGGGAGATGAATCCCCAGAATATATAGATAAAGCAGAGTCCAGTGCAGCACCAGGTTCAGAAACAGAAACAGTGCTCTCTGATGACCAAGTTGAGGGAGAACAAGAAAGGCATGTTGAAGCAGCTGTATGTGAAAGTGATGACACAATTAAAAAGATAGCTGCTATGCAATATCCAACAGATCCTTCACATGTTGACACATTTCATATCAAGTGCAATGACAGCTACATTTCAATGTGCTGCAGTGTAGGCCCATGTCAACCAGATATGCCTAACCCAAAAAATCCTGATGGGCGGTCATTCCAGAAACAATGGTTTTCTGGGAATGTGTGGCTGGAATACTCTCCCACTGCTAATTCAATCCACTGTTTTAGTTGTCAGCTTTTCCTTTCTGAAGAAAAGTATAAAAACAGAACAGAGTGGACAACTGATGGCATAAGAAAGTGGAACACTGCTCTTGAAAAAAATCAAGCAACACTCAATCACAGAGATGCACATGACAAGCATGGTTAGATGGACCAATTTCCAAAAAAAGGCCCTCCAGTCTGCATTTGATGTTTCAGATGTAAAGGGGGTGGAAGTTAGAGAGCGAGAGAGGCAGACTGAGGAGCTAAACAGGAAATTCAACACTGGAAGTCCCACTGCTAGAATCATTCAGTCCTTCCACCCCTTAACGGTACATGTCAACTGGGTAAGCACGCCAAACGCAGAAGCCAAGGAAGCTGTCCACATCCTCTGTGATTTTTATGGAGAAGACGAGGACCAGCTGAAGACAGAACTAAAGGTGCTCCACTCCAGCTTCCCTGCAAAAGACCTCAAAGAAATATTTTCCATACTGAGGGAAATCAGTGGCCAGCTCATCTTTCCTGCCTTTGTGAAGATGATAAAAAATCTATGCAACATTGCCAGTGACAACTGCTTCTGTGGAGAGATTATTTTCAAAGCTGAAAATGATCAAAACTAAACTAAGAAGTCTGTGTGGAGAAGAACAGCTCTCTGACCTTCTCCAGCTTGCTATAGAAAAATATATCAAGATCAATCATAGTGAGGTCATCAACATCTTTAAAGACATGGCACGAGGAGGATGCTGCTTTAGAGAGTGGTAATTATCATTCTTCACTTCAAAATGACACTTAAAAAAAATAATTCTCACACTGCTATAATAAGGCAGCCAGCAGTTCCACATGCTGCATGTTTCATTCCCATGTGTTCTAATGTGCTTTTGTGTATGCTGCCTTTAGCTCGAGACCCTCGGCTCCACCCCCTCAGCTCCACCTCTAGACTGTGCACACCTGGAGTCCTGCCGCTGTCCTCATCCCTGTCCCGTCAACTGTTTAGCAGCTCTTTTGTTATTCTTTGTTTTGTGTTGAGCCAGAAAGCCTGCCATTATGTTTGTTCCCACTTTTCTCCTGGTTCTGTGTTGCTAGGGAGGATTAGAACATGTACATTTCTTTAATTTAGAAAGTTGTCTTTTGTTTCTAGTCAGGGATAGGCTACGTTTTGTTTGTTGTTTTTGCCCGTGGATCTCCCTGAAGACAAGCGCTTGAGTTTGGCAATAAACACCCCTAACTTGGACTACATGACTCCTACTGTTTGACATGGTACTATTTTACTCCCCTTACCCCTAGCCCACTTAGGGGACATAACACAGCACAAAGTACCCTTATTTTTCACTGAGCACCTGCCCCCCAAAATGTCTGTGCACACCACTGGAAGAGCCGATGACTGTTGGTGAGCTGATCCAAATGACCCAGCTCCCTAAAAAGAGTTGAAATTCCCATTACTAACAGGAATAGCCATTCGGAGCCATCTCTCTGAATAGCTCTGACATCACAGTGGTGTTTTCACCACGTGCCTTGCATGTAGCGGCTATTCCAAGACACTGCAGCTTCCTTTCATCTGAACTTCTCGTATTTGTCGAAGTCCTAATCATTTATAAAGAGCGATGAATCCATCATAACACAACGCTCTTATAATATATATATAGTATGAGCAATAGTATTTATTCTAAGAATTTTCTGGAAACTCTTCTCCTCTGTCACTTGTACTCCCAATCACGGAGTGATTAACATTTTCGTGGTTTTTGCCTCTTCTTTTTATGGATATATATTTATATATATTTATAATATTTATATAATATTATGGATCCCTAGCCTTCAACTCAGCTACCTGCCTCTATTCGCTGTGTCCTCTCCTCTCGATATGCTGAGATAAACATTCACTCAACTTCAGACAACCTATACCTGCAGGTCTAACCGACTCACTTAATGAGAAGGCTTTGCAACAATGTTACGAGGCTGGAATTTTTTACCGGAGACCTCACGCTCATAGATACATACATAGAAGCTTGCGCTGGTGCCTCTGTGCTACAGATAACAAGGTCATTTTTTCTATCTGCATAAAGCTGCATGACAGTAGAAAGCATTCACGCAAACACACACAGCATGGCATAACACCAGCCTTTCTGCGTTCCTTTCCAGTTATCACCCGCTCCCCTCCTACAATGAAACTAATCAAATTGGGCCTTTTTAATGCCAGATCCATTAATAATAGATCATTACTACTTCGCCAAACCATTTCCGACAAGAATTTGGATTTTCTCTGCCTCACTGAAACGTTCCAGAAACCAAATGAATACCTGGCTCTTAACCAGTGTGCTGCCCCTGGTTATAGCTACCTTGCCTGCCCTTGCACTACTGGAACAGGAGGAGGAATTGCCATTATATATAATACTGTTTGCAGTGTGAAAATCACAGATATACCACCACTCACTTCCTTTGAATGCATGGCGTTTATCCTATCTGGCCATATTTCAGTCATGGTAGTGCTGATCTATCGCCCTCCTCCCATGCCCAATAGTGCTTTTTTTGCTGAGCTGTTTGAGCTCCTGACCCTTTTGAGCTCAACCTGTCCTGCCATGGTTGTCCTTGGAGATCTAAACATCCATGTTGACCGTCCTGAATGCAGTTCCTCTGCCAGTCTGGCCTCTCTGCTTGAGAATTTTGGCCTCAAGCAGCACATTGACTTTGCTACCCACAATAAAGGACATACGCTTGACCTCATATGCACTGCCAGGGTGGAGCCCTTTAGCATTGAGGGCGACCCCCTTCACTGTGGTATATTTGTTAAATACTAACTAAATACAAAGTATTTAACAAAACTAACACATTGTAATGAATTACTGAATATTAATTATATGATTATTATATATATTATATTATATGGATATGAAAGCGTAGATGAGGCACTCTGTGGCAGGTTGTGAGAGGCAGCGGTGAATCCGAGCAATATTCCTCAGATGGAAAAAGGAGACTTTTGTGACATGCTTGATGTGAGCCTTGAGTGAGAGCTGGCTGTCAAGGTACACTCCCAGGTTGTGAAGCTGGGTTGAGGGGAGGACCTGGACGCCATCAATCTCAAGAGAAAAATTGGCAAGCTGTTTCAGCGTGGTCTTGATGCCAAGGAGGATCACCTCTGTTTTGCCACAGTTTAGTTGGAGAAAGCTTAGTTGCATCCAGGCTTTGATATCCTGCAGGCAGCTTGCGAGGAGCGAGGTGGCTTTGTGAATGTTGCTGTTCGTGGTGGACACATATAGCTGCATGTCGTCAGCAATGGTAGCCGAGGCCATATTTGCGGATGATGCTACCCAGTGGAAGCATGTAAATGCAGAAGAGCAACGGCCCAAGGACCGAGCCTTGTGGAACACCTTGACGAATCACCATGCTTTCTGACATGCTGGACCCAATGGTGACATGATGGGAGCGGCCAGAGAGGTAGGAGCGAAACCATTCATGAGCTGATCCAGGCCGAGGAGGTTCTTCATACGGTCCAGGAGGATGTTGTGGTTGACCATATCAAATGCTCCACTCAGGTCCAGGAGGATCAGGATGGAGTTAGCACCAGAGTCAGCAGACAGCAGGTCGTTGGTGACCCTAACTAGGGCCATCTCAGTGCTGTGTCTTGCTCTGAAGCCAGACTGGAAGGGTTCTAGAAGGTCTTGGTCAGTCAGGTGCTGTTGTAGTTGGCTGGAGACAACACGTGACAACGCCCCTTCACTGTGGTATAATGAGAACATACTGTAGCGTTTGCGGCCCGTCACTGCGGGGGCTAACCAGCGGAATGAGGAGGAAACAGAGTGGCTGGCGTTTAACCGGAGAACCAGGCTTTATTCCTTTCTGTACAAACTAACTACGGGGTTGGAGGAGTGCCCAAAACAATATGGTGATACCGAACACTGGCGGATACCGAACACTCCTTCCCCCCACAAACTCCCCATAAATCCCCCCCATAGTCCTGCCGGGTCGCTACAATACCACAGCCTGTCGTGATCTCTTGCTTAATTCATCCCCAGCGCTTTGTAACCATGTAACAAAAAAAAAGACCAGTCTGTACAGCCTGAACCCAAAACATTGATTCTGAAGAAGCTACTACTCAAAATAACAAAACATAACAGAACAACTTCTGTTAACCAAGAAGGCTATTGAGTTCAACAAACATTACAGGGTTTTTCAATTTCTGTTTTTTTTTTTTCAAAAAAAGAAAGAGAGCGAGAGATGAACTCGGAGCTAAATTCATCCTGGTGGCCACTGAATAGGGAGGAAGAGAGGGAGGGTTGGAGAGGGAGAGAGATGCCCATCACCAGCCTGAATCAGCAGTGATGGGTCGAGCTGCAGAGGCTCGATCACTTCCAGAATTTTGCGAGATATGCCAGCTGTATGGAAGCCCATTCCCGCCAGTAAAAAAAAAAAAAAGATGAAAACTCTTCCTTGATAAAAAAAATAAAATCCCCATTGTAAGTCATAATCATGAGATAAAAAAGTCGAAATTATGAGATAAAAAGTCAAAATTATGAGATAAAAAGTCGAAATTATGAGATAAATGTCATAATAATGAGATAAAAAGTAAAGTGTGAATGCGCTCCAGTAGCACTGTTTTCAAAGGTCCCTTCATTGTCACCATCATCGCTGGCATCCCCAACCATGCTTAAATTAACTAAACAAATTAGATCTTTGTTCGTGTAGCTTTGACTATACGAACAGAGATCTAATTTGTTTAGTTGTAACGGTGTACTTATTGAAAGACTTTAACAAAAGTAACCATAGCTGTAATTCTTAAAGGTCCCATGGCATGCTATTTTATGGATGCTTTAATATACCTAGGTGTTAGTGGGCCCCTAATACAGTACTTGAAGACGTTCAAGAAATTCTGCCTTGGTGCAGAATTACAGCCACTACGAGCCAGTCCCACAATGAGTTCTCCACAAACGTGCCGTTTTTAGAGGCGGGTCAAGGTAGGGGGGGGGGGGGGGGGGGGTGTGGCCCTGAGCAGCTTGTGGCCACGGTACCATGCGCTAGTGTTTACAGTGGAACACTGAACACTCCGGGTGCTCCGGCAGTCCTGGAGCTCTATATCTAAATAATTTCATATTATATTTAGATATCTATATAATATTATATATATTATCATGGTCAAAAGCTGTTTGCGCCTCCGGATGATATTATGAATCTCAAAAGATTGCGTTGGGTTCTCAAATGCCTCTGGTTCTTCCACTTCCACGTCAATATTAAGTACAACTGCGAAATGGAGGAGAAAGGGATTGTTGCCCGCGATTGTTGCCCGGGGTTGTCTGCGTCGGGTTGGTTGAGAAGGAATTGGGAACCGCGACATGGAGGAGAAAAGGATTGTTGCCCAGGATTGTCTGTCAGAGCCCCGCTAAACGCTGCCCGTTGCACAGGGTTGTCTCCCGCTGGAGCCCCAAATGGGAGCTTTATGCAAGCTTGCGTTATTGTGTTGCGTGTTATGCGCCATAACACCAATAGCAGAACGGTTATCCAAATTACAAAGAACACTTGCATTACAGTGTGTACACACACACACACACACACACACACACACACACACACACACACACACACACACACACACACACACACACACACACACACACACACACACACACACACACACACACACACACACACGGTCCT
Organism: Micromesistius poutassou; assembly: GCF_964030765.1. Lineage (NCBI taxonomy): Eukaryota > Metazoa > Chordata > Actinopteri > Gadiformes > Gadidae > Micromesistius > Micromesistius poutassou. The sequence goes on along the minus strand of NC_140273.1, from coordinate 7,689,582 downwards.
AGCTCATTGTCTCATTGGCGGGCCAAATTCTCTGGGTGGGCCAAGCAGAGAAAGGGGAGGTAACCTGGTCCCGTATGACGTCATACGGGACCGGAAGCCAAATCAAAGCGTTTCAGCTATCCTTTTTTCAAAGACAGAGCAAGATACCTACTTCTCAGTTTACACCAAACGCAATTTTTAGCTACTGGGGGACCATAGGGAGGCTAGGGGAACTCAACTTAATGTTAGAAAACCTCATAAAGTGATATTTTCATGCCATGGGACCTTTAACTTATTCAGGATTGCTTGTCTTTTGCATGGTTCGGGATGCCAGCGATGATGGTGATGCACTTTTTATCTCATAACCATGACTTTTTATCTCATAATTTCTAAAAAAAAAAAAATCTCATAATTTTGAATTTTTTTATCTCATTATTTCGATATTTTCATTACTTACAATGGGGATTTTATTTTTTTTTATCAAGGAAGAGTTTATCTTTTTTTTTTTTACTGGCGGGAATGGGCTTCCATACAGCTGCACTCACGTCTTCAGTCGCAACAAAACCCACTGCCTGCTTAATTATTCCCCGGTGAATATGCCGAATGCAGACTGCTACAAGCTCACATTTTGCCTAGTCTTTATATTAATCTGCGATCAATGCATAGTATGTTTCGTTGTTTTCATTTAACACACTTATTATTTTACGCAGCCTCTTAGGCACCTTTTAGGCAGCCTCCAAGTCGTTTTGGGTGTCTGGGCTCAGCACGCTGCGGCCGCCTATCTTTACCCAATCAGAACAGCTATGCATCATGCATCGCAATAATTGATATTCCTCATTTATTTCCAAAACTCTGCCACTCAAAGACCCTAACACAATAAATGAATCATTGCCCAGCCATAATTAGGCCTAGGCCAGTGCCCTGTATTACGAACCTCGCTGAACATACACAGGCATACACATACCCACTTGACTCGATTAGTCGAGCCAGGTTTTCCGCTTTAGGTTCAACACGCGTTCACGTGAAAGGGGCGTTTATCGCGTCATTTTACTCACCTTTACAAAATTGATAGAGCAAGAGCAGTCTATTTCACTCAAGAGGAACAGATTGTCATAATTAACACCTAGGGGCAACACAATTGCACATACTGCAGCACTACAGTTGGGCCTGCTGTTCAGCATCCTGAACGTAAACACATATAATTACGTGATTTGTAATTATTCCATGTCTTAACAGAATCATTGATGTCCACATTTAAAGTGAATTGAGCTACAGCAGAATTTATTATTATTATTATTATTATTATGACTCATACATGATTCTAAAGAGGTCATGGATCACAACATGAAGTGTTTTATTGTGGCTCTGTTTGTTTGTTTGTACTCTTATCCTTCAACATTTGAGGGAGATCGCTGAAGAATTGAGGGAGGTGAAGCAGCAGGTCTCCCTCAACACAGCAATTTTACAGAGCCTGACAGCTGGGGCCAACGTGGACATGTCCCTCCTAGCAGACATTGTCCTCCCTCTGGAGGACACAAACATGTTGCAGGAGTTGGAGGGAAGGCTGGGGCAAAAGCCTGATTTAACAGATACATTGGTAATTAAAAAATGTTCTATACCTTCATACTTAAGGATGGGTCAAACTGACTCACTCAAGTGAAATGAGGCTTCATCCCTATACATGTTAGTTTGTAATTGGCTAAAATGTTAACTCAGCCATCAACACTTTTTTTTTAAGTTGATTAGATTTGAATTGTTGATTTAATTTATTTGAGCATACTTCATTCAAAGACCTGCTTGAAACTCTGCCTTTTAAAGCAATGTAAGGACCCTTTAGCATTGATTGTTTTTATCACATTGGGTTCAGGAAAGGCACTTCATAACTCCAATGCATTACTATTATTAATAATATAACTGTGGACATGAGGGAAAAAGTTAAAGGAGAACTCCGGCGATTTTTAACCCCATTATTGTTTTCTTGAGGGAAGCTAAAAACCCGACGAAAATTGATTCGACCAAGCCAGAGATCTGCACTGGCTGCCAGCGCTAAGCTGCTCTTTATCCGCTTTTGTGGCTTCTAAACACAATCATAAAACCATTCCAAGACCTATGTAACACGAGTTGGTTCCTTACGAGACACCACTGTGCTCGTTTAACGCAAATAGTGCGGCGAAACAGTATAAACTTTGTGTTTTTGCAATTGTAAACACTCACCGCAGATTACTCCGTTGACATATCCAGAAAGCCGGATGCGCTCGGATGCACCATAGACATAATAAAGAGTAGACGCCGCATCGACCGCTACTGCCGACTGGCGCTGACAAGCCGTGGGGCCGCCATCTTGGACCGGTCGACCGCTCCACTCAGTGTAATCCGTTTGGCTGGTGCAATGAACTGTCAGCGCATTTAATTAATGAAACCTCACTGAATACCTAACTTATTTTCACGCGGGTTCTTTTTTTTTTGCAAAGGTCATACATGTAGCCATGATACAGGACACATGGCTCGGCTTGTTTTAAAATTCATAGCGGGCTTAATAGTAATAGAATATTCTGATATATATATAAATCAAAACTGGGAACATAATCCCCGAAAAGGGGGACATTTCCAGTTTGACTAGCAATCTGATTGAAAAACCTAATGTGTCTTCAAAAACAGGTAGGTTTTTTCTGTATTTAGCCAGGGACAGGCAACCAAAAACGGGGACGTCTGGTCACCCTGTGATGTGATAGGTATTTTGCAAATCACACACCATAAATATGATAGAGAAGCAGTGTGAAAGGCGGCTTGTGAGCGGCTGGATGATGGTGGAGAGAAAGTTGACAACAGCCAGGTTTGGGATTGTGGACCAAAAAGGTGAAGTTTTATTTCCTCCAAAACCAAGGTCCCAAAAATAACTAAACAAAAATAAGTCCATTAATTACAAAAATAAAGAAATGTTCCAAAACAAGAAAACGACTATAGCATTCAATCAGCCTAGCAATCGTCTAACAAAACTACCGTGTGCTCTCGTACCTTTCCCCCCAGCCACTTCTTCTTTTTGTTTATTGGCGGGTTGAAACCATATTTGCCTTGGTGCATACCGCCACCAACTGTATCGGAGTATGTAACATTAACAGTATTCATGTCTTCCTATGGTCTTTTAACAAAAGAGATATATATTTAAAAAGTAAATAAACAGATAAATATATGAGTGGATGAATAAAGGGGGTGGGGGGGTTAAACTATATAAATACTAAATTATTTTAAATAATCCCATCTCCTTTAAATAGTCAATCACTGCCTTTTGTGCAATTAGTACCCCCTATCCTGCCGTTCCCAGTATGCCACCCAGACTCCACACTCTTCCTGCTCTCTGCAATTGACCAACCAACCTCATTCTCTCCTCCGTGTATCTCTCACACTCCATCAATACATTTTCCAGTTTCTGTTCCACATTCACACCCATCCGTTCCACTTTTCCCTATTAAAAATAGTTTTATTTAGTCCTGTATGTCCTATTCTCATTCTTGTAAGAACTGTTTCCTCCCTTCTATTTTTCTTTTTAACACCATGCACACTCACATTTTTTTGAATATTATAATAATTTATTCCAGTGATTTCTCTGTCCCATCTATTCCCCACCCCCCAGCTACAACCTGCGACTCCCCTTAAATAAGCCCACTAATTGGTTGCAGGTGGACCAATCAAGGCCAGTTAGGCCATACCATTTACAAAAGGGGGACATTCCCTGGCCAAGGCCGCATGTGGCACCCCTAGTGCTCCGGAAGTCCAAATATCACGTTACAATATGATGTGAGGGGAGAGACAGGGAGAAGGGATGTTCCCCTTCTCACAAGCAGAAACAGGGGCAGTAAATTCAGCTATTTTAATAAGTCTAGATAAACAATATATGAATACATTATATATCTATATATAAGCACATAAAAGTTTTTGTATGAGCTAAAACCCCTGAAAGAGGACTGTTTTGCAGAGCTTCTTTCTCATGCTCCCTTTCTGCAGTTCAAGAGAGGCGAGTTTGGCAGTGGTGCAGCCTTATCTTGTGAAACACAGACACAACCAATGACAACAAGTCAGAATGATGGTTGTCGATACCAAATTGTGGTCTCCTCCTGAAAAGTAATCCCCCAAGCCCTGTTTGCGATGGTCCGCCGATTTGAGCAGTAATATGCTTTCAGTGCTCTGGCATCTTGTGTCTTCTGCTGCTACGCAACTCGGAGTATGACCGATGGCGGCCGCATTTCTCGCGTCTAAGCAGCCAATGCGGCGTCTACTCTTTATAATGTCTATGCTATGGGATGCACTGTCAGCCACTGGCTAGTGCCTGGGTTCTCCTTTAAGGAAATCTATGGGCTTATTGACAATGGACGAGGTTCTGGCTCCACCTGCTGGACACGGGAGGATATGAGTTTAATTTATTTTTAAATCATTATCCTTTGAAACTCTTCAGAAAAAAACATAAATGAAAAATGGTCTTTGTGAGGGTTAGGGTTAAAGAAGATGACAATAAATCACACCACACAAGATGAAGCTTTACATTTTTATAAGACTTATAAAAAGAAACATAACACGATAACCAAGGCATTTTATACATTGTTTTTTTTTCCTTTGTGTTTCTATGGGTCTTATTTACAAACATGGTTATGTACAAATAACAACAACTCCAGAATGGAAAGAAGAAAAAAAACAGCCAGATAAAGTCTATCACGAACAACCAGTTAGCATAATATAATAATATATCTGTTATGTACAAAGTAACTGGCATGACCAGAGCATGACAGATCACTTGGATTATCTCAATCACTTAAAGTATCTGTCTGGTGGCGGGTATTAGTCCCATAGAGACGGCTTCCAGCCACGACCAGAGAAGCCATGGAACCACTTTACGTTAAGCTGAGGAGAACGGAGCCCGGATGGGACTGACAGCTATATATACACTGGATGGTGTAGACTGCATGACATATAGACTGTAACACACACAAACACACAACATATGACTGTATGTATAACCGAATGTACACTGAATGTAAAACACTGTATATATCATGAACTGTATGACGTGAACACTGTATATATCTGAACTGTGTGACATGTACACTGTATGTCACACTTTTTGATGGGCACTTATATATATTGTGAACTGTGTGAGGTGTACACTGTATGTCCCACTGTTTGATGTACAGTGTATATACCATGAATTGTATGAAATTTTCTGTGTATGGTGTACAGGGTGTGAGACTGAAACAGTATGATATACAGTTTGTGTTCAACAAGCAAGAACATATTTGTGGCAAAAGGTTTAACATTCAACTTCTCCGATCATCGGTCAGAAAGACAACTTTTTGTACAACGTATTACATATAACCAATGGGCGGGAATTTCTTTGCCCCTACTGGATGATATCCACAACTAAGTCAAAACAGCGAAGTGTTTTTTTTTTTATTTTCTTCCTGCCAACAACAAATGTGCAACACGTACAGAAAGCCAATGGAGAGGGTGGGCGCAGATGGGCACATACTGTTGCTTAGGGGAAACGCCTTTCTGTATCCCCAATCAACTGACAACAAAGTGAGTCTGATGTGGCTTAACTACACATCTTAGGCATTCAAAAAGGAAACATCCACTTTTTTCTTGGCCTACAATCAAGAGTATTTCAGGGTTTGGTGACCCCCTTATTTTGAGTTTTTCCAAGTTTTATTTTCTCTTTACATATGTGTGTATATCTTAAGAAATGAATCCCCTTGTCAAAACCGGACCAATAAAGTAACAAACATTCAATACGCAGCAGTACCGTAAACGTCAAAATAAGCGGTCCCAAAGTTAAACAACATGTAGGAACGAGCTTGTTTCAAAGAGAACTCTCACTATTCAGTCCAAGCTTAAGTTAGTCTTATTTGAATAATAACTGAGGCCACTACATGGTCATGTGTGACCCCAGAGCTAAAGTATGGACAAATACCAGAGGCTGTTTGTTCTCCAACGCTTCAGAAACAGGTAGCTAATGCAAACAGTACAAACCAGTAATGCCTTTAAGCCTCCTAGTAAACTGTGGTTAAACACCGTTGGGCTGACTCGCTTAGTGTCTACTTCGAGAGGGTTAACCATACAAAATAAAGCTTATATAGAGTTCAACAGCAGCCGGTGTCCGACGCTGTGGTCTGTAAAGTTCGGGACATATCTCACATCTCATAACGCGCCACCGCTTGATTGAAAGCGCATCGTTATACAATGGCACTTTAAGACCTTTTAAATAGTGCACTTAAAAAATGAACGAGAACGAAAAAAAAAAGAACGTTGGGACGGCTCGACACACCAAACAGCCGCCAAATCCAAACCGCCAGGAGGCAAAATCGTGCTCTGCGTTCGCACAACCATCAGCACACCATACAAACTTGCAGCTCTTATCGGGAGGGACTACCCAGGCTGACCTGCTCAACCCTTGGCTGACTGGCTAACCCCCTCCATACCCCAACTGGGGGGGGATCGGATGTCCATATTTTTCGCTACCAAAATAAAACTAAAAACTTCGCATTTTTCCTAACAAGTTGTGACAACGATTCTGTGATCATCCCACCCCCTGCCTCCCTCCCTCCCCCCTCGTTTCGCCCTCAGCAGACAATGAGGGGCAACGGGTCCCCGTCACGGCGCTGGTTCTTCTTCAGCAGCTGGATGCGATTGTGGCAGTAGAACTTGATGGCACGCCAGTCCCGCTGGTTGCTGACCAGCAGGGGGCACTGCTGCAAACAGCGCTCGCAGTCCGCCTTGGCTGGCACACGCAGCTCGGCAATGTTGCGCGTCAGGTGCTCCTCCACTGCGGCGCGCTCCGCCTCCGACCATGGCCGCTTCAGCACCCCTCGCTTACCTGGGAGGGAGAGAGAGAGAGAGAGAGAGATAGATGGAGAGAGATATAAAGAGAGACAGGGAGAGAGAGAGAGAGAGAGAGAGAGAAGGATGGAGAGTGACATGGAGAGAGAGAGAGATGGAGAGAGAGAGCCAGAGATAGAGAGAGAGAGATGGAGCGACAGCAAGGGAGAGAAAGAGAGAGAGAGAGATAAGTATTTACTAATGCATGCATTGTGTTGTCCAAATGCAAGGGGACAAGTTGTGTACATACTGTATTCTGCTAATGAAGTCCATTTAATTGATAATTAAGAGATAATTCACCCTTAACACATTCATACATACAAACGTTTACCCAGTGTTTATACGTATGTGTGTATTAAAAATGGACACCCACACACAGTCAAAGGAACAGTATGTGTTGTGTGAATACACCACACATGCACACACACAATGGTTTTGGTACAGTTTTGTCTCATGGCTTGTTGTTACAAACACGTTGTGATTGGCTGTGATTAGGGTAAAATCATTTCTGGGAACTAGACACCAGTGAAAGGAGGAACTTAGATGATTAGTCCCACTCCCTGTGAAGTCTCTCAGCACCCTGCCTGTCTGAATGCCCCCCACGCACACGCTGTACTTTATCCTTAATCATCTCTTCATTAGAAACCACACTGTGGATTATTAAAGCAGCAATCAATTTAGGGCCATATCACCTGTCTGTCTATATACCTGTCTGTCTATATACCTATGGTGACACATATGGGAACACAACTTCTGGGGACAGTGACCTCCCCTGGTGAGCATGAAATATGACAATGATTTACCAGAGGATATCACTCACCATACAAAACTAGCTAAATTCAAAGTTTTGGGTTCAAAATCGTGTTGTTTCTAATTATTGTGTTTAATACTGTCCTACAGCTGATTGGTTTGATCCTAATTGTTTCTGTCTCAGCGCCTCATAAGTGTCCATGACGACCAACTATTTACCTACAAACCCTTTTTGAACATGGTTTTCTACGGTTTTCTATTTGTAGACATACCATTCTTTTTTGGTGTTTTATAACAGGGTTCTGTCCACTCTAGCTGGCTGTGACACTGTGTGATGTGAACTAGCCTAGCTCGGCTGGCTGGGCAGCGCGAGTGGGAGTAGTAGTAGTGCTCGACGATTCTTGTAAACAAAGAGACAGGTACAGGCTTGCTAGCATTTTCTATTCAGAGTGAACAATAGTTACAGGATGTGAGTTTATCTATACAATGATTGAAATCACTCTGCACTGACTCTGTCCAGAATGTCCAGGTCATTTTCTTAAGCGACAAGCTAGTTGAAATGTTACACAGTGGGACTCATCCGTTCTCCTTCCCCTTCAATCCCGAGCTGAGCAATAGATCGATACGTGACGATCGATAACTAACCTGACTGCTGCTGGCCGGAGGAGCTCCTCTTCCCCTTGACCAGTGTGGCCCCCACGACTGGCATGGCCCCCCCCGCTGCCGCCGCTGCCGCCGCCGCCGCCGCCAGCACCGCCTGCATGTTCTTCATCTTCTTGGGCCGCCCCACCCGACCGTTGTTCTTCCCCTTGCGGACGAACAGCATGGTGGGGGTGGGGGTGGGCGGGGCCGGGGTGGGGGCCGGGGCGGGGGTGGGGGTCTCGGGCGGGGGCTTCTCCTTGCCCTGCTCGCTGTCTGACTCTCCCCCCTCCGAGTACGAGTCTGCAGAGTTACCTGACATCACTGTTAGGGGGGGGGGGGGGGGGGGGTGAGGGAGGGAGACGGGGGGTGGGGGGGATGATAACACATTTCGTCATTAGTCCATCTGTCACAGCTCAGGGAGCCTCTGGTAAGCCTGGCAAACACCACTCCCCTCACCAACACCCACCCACACAACAAGATATACTGGTTATAGATGTATATAGGTATACAATATCTGTATAGATATACAAGCTATAGATACAGATACATTTATAGATTTATAATAAATATATAATATACAAGATATAGGTACATATTCATAGATATAAATATATATAAATATATCTACATATAGATATGAATTACATTTGTGTCTACAGGTGCTATATAAATCAACTTTAAGGAAGAGTTATCCAACTACAAATAAACATAGAAACAACTAAGGTTCCTAAATCCATCAATGAACCGTGGACGCACCCTGCCTCCAATAACCTATCGTCTATATTCTACAATCAATGAGCCCCAGTATGGGTGTTCTCACCGTCCAGCTCCAGGCAGATGTGATGGAGGCTCATGCCGCGAAACAGAACGCCGTCCCTCTCTCCGCACAGCACCACGCGGCCCACGCGGCCCATCAGGCCCGGGTCCTGGCCAATCCCAGCGCAGTTCTGCGTCACGTGGTACTCCCTCTCCAGGAAGTTCTCCAGCCGCTCCACGGCCCCGCCGCCCGGCTGGCCCAGCTCCTCCCCCTCCCCCAGCAGCAGCAGCTGGGTGAGGATGGCCACCTGCCGCCTCACCCGCGTCTGGGTGAGAGCGCGCGGGTTGCGGGTGCCGCTGGAGCGCGCCAGGCTGCGGAGCAGGTCGGTGCCCCTGAGGGGCGTGGCCGGGGAGTGGTAGGGCCGCGCAAACACGTAGGGGTTGGCCGGGTCCACGCCCACGTCCAGCCGGGTCTGCAGCAGCAGCTCCAGGCAGGGCTCGCAGTGGGGGGGCAGGATGAGGGGCTGCACGCGGCCCCTCTTGCCCTGCACGCCCACGCGGGGCAGGTGGGGCAGCACCAGGCGCTCGAAGGGTGAGAGCGAGGCCTCCAGGGGGGTGAGGGCGGGGGGCGCCCCCACGGGCACGGGGACGGGGCACTGAGGGGTGAGGCGGGCACGGTACTCCGTCACGGAGAGCTTGGACACCTCGCACTCGCGCCGGCGGTTATAGAGGATGAGCAGCGCCAGGCTGGAGTGGCAGAGCAGGCGCCAGGCCTCGGCCGACTGCAGCTGGCGGGACAGGGAGAGGAAGGCCGAGTGCTGAAGGCGGCGCAGGTAGAGCACCAGGGAGGACAGCGAGGAGAGCAAGGGCAGCATGTGGAGGCGGCCGGAGCTGCTGCAGAGACACATAAGAGAGGGGAGGAGCAGGAGGAGATGTTTAGGAGAAGGCCGTAGGAGAACCTGACCTAAGGGATCGGCCCCGTCCCTGGGTCACTTATTGTCATCAGCTGGTACTATCAGCCAGAAAGAGCCATTGTTCGTTTCTTAGTTTATTCTAGGCCCGCAGAACAGTCATGTTACTATCGTTGCACATGGTTTTGGTCAATTTAAAAAGGTATATAGATATAATCATCCATAGAAGTCGATTGATGCCAGACAAACTCCAACCCAATGAGATCAGTGATTCACCTTAAGTCTCACCAGAGGGATGTTAACCTTTGTGTTCGATTGAATGCTTACATGCGTTTAAAAGCGATGTTAACAATCGTCCGGTCGGCGCTCCTCCTCCTTACCTCATCAGATCTTTCTCCTTGTCCTCTGCGGCGCTATCGTCGTCCACATCCATCACTCCGTTCTCCTCTTCCTCCTCCTCCGCCTCCTCGTACTCCCCCTCCTCCTTGCGCTCCTCCCTCTTCAGCTGTGGCTCCGCCTCCTTCACATGGGAGGTGCCGTTGAACGCGAGTGGGCCAACAACCTCCACCTCTTCCTCCTCCTCTTCCTCCTTGGGTCTCTTCACATCCACCACCTCCACCTCGTCGTCCTCCTCCTCCTCTTCCTCACCGTTCCTCCTCACAGAGCCCTTCCTCGCCGCCGCTGTCGTCGCGGGTGGTGGCGGCGGGCTGCGCTTCAACACCGACACCGGCACGGCGCCGCGGCCCCTGGTGGGGCTCAGGGCGGGCGGAGGGGCGGAGCTCCTGCCTGTGGAAGTCGGCGATTGGTTGGCGGCTGTGAGAGTGGGCGGGGACATGGAGAGGTCCTGCACCACGCCTTGCTGCGCGTGGTGGTGATGGGGGTGCAGCTGCTGCTGGGATGGCGCGGTGGGCCCGGGGTGCGCGGACGCGTTGGCAAGCGCAGAGGAGGAGTGGTGGCCGCGGTGCACCTGGAGGCGGGGCATCTGGGTGTAGCGTTCCACCAGCGCCGAGCAGACATCCGGCTGGTGGGAGTGGTGCTTGTCCAGGTGGCGGCCGAGCGAGCGGAAGTGGCGGCCGCAGTACTCACAGGTCTGGCGCTGGGCGTCCATCGCCATGACTCCCTTCAGGGCGCTCGTGTGGGGCGTGCTCGCCCCCAGCGGGGTGGGGGCTTTGAAGGTGTGGCAGGAGGAGGAGGAGGCGGAAGGGGCGTAGGAGTGTGAGGGCGGGGGGGAGGATGCCAGGGGGGAGTGGTTGGGGCGGTAGGGGCGCGTGGGGGAGCCCACGGGTGTGTTGCTGTGCGTGGTGCGAATGAGGGTCTTCTTTTTGGTGTGGGGCACGCGGCGACGCCTCCGCTGGCGCTGGACAGTGCGGGAGCGGCCCTCATCATTCCCGGGCTCGGAGTCACTGCCGTCGGAGTGGGAGACGGGGGAGGAGGACGGGGATAGGGACCAGGAAGGGGTGAGATACTCTTGCTGCTGCTGCTGTCGCTGGTTGGCGGTCAGGGGGAGAGGTTCCTCTTCCTGGGGAAACGGGAAGTTATGTTATTATAACAAGATATCTTTACAAGTTGTCTAAACATGACATCTTAACAAGTTATGTTAACGAGTTACCTTGATGATGAGACATCATAACAAGTTATCTTAACGAGATTTCTTAACAAGTTATATTAATGACTTATCTTAATGACTAGAGTAAAAGCATA
>NC_140273.1:7670479-7672979 GCF_964030765.1 Micromesistius poutassou | reverse complement strand
ATGAAAAGCCTCCAGGTACTCTGCAGGGCAGCGGGAATTGAACCCGCTACCTTTTGGCTGGGCGTCAAACATGACCTAGCCACTACTACATTATGGTCTGGCGTCTGTCGATGTGGGCCGAGACCACTCATCTCAGTTCTGTTTCCCCATCAGTCTATTTTTTAACTCACATGACAGTAGAAGCTAGCAAGTAGGGCATAGAGAGAGGGTGATTTGGATTCATTTGGAAGCATTCATTACTCTGTACTGGGTGTGTGTGAGTGTCTGTTGCTGTGATGTATGTGCTGTGTGTGTGTGTGTGTGTGTGTGTGTGTGTGTGTGTGTGTGTGTGTGTTTGTGTGCACCGCAGTGCATGAGTCTGAACAAGTGAGAGAGAGAGAGAGCGAGAGAGAGAGAGAGAGAGAGAGAGAGAGAGAGAGAGAGAGAGAGAGCAAGATAAGGAGAGAGAGAAAGCAAGATAGACACAGAGAGAGATAACAAGAGATAGAGAGAGTGAGGTAAAAAAAAGAGAGCAAGATAGATACAGAGAAAGAGAGAGGCATGAAGAGAGACAGAGAGAGAGAGAAATCGGCAGAGAAATCAACCAGACCCAATGTCTTTGCATTGATCCATTCCTCTCCCATGTGGACTTTTGATTCTATGTGTGTGTGTATGTGTGGGTGTGTGTGCGTGCATGCGTTTGTGTGTGTGTGTAGATGTGTTTGTGTAGGTGTAAGTGTAGGTGTGTGTGTGTGTAAGTGTAGCTGTAGTTGTGCGTGTGTGTGTCATGCAACATACTCAGTGGTGCAATCATATGTGGTCAAGCATACCCATAATGGGCCAATGTTTTTTTTTTACTCAGTAACATTATCAACACATTTCAAGCAACAAACATGTCGGCAGTCAAGCTGAGATACAATCACAATTCCACACTTCCGTCTTTCCCTGTTTTATGCTACCCTGGAAATCTCTTCTCGCGAGAGCGCAATTTGAATTTGCTCAGCGAGTCACTCTGGGAATGAGCAATATACTCACTCCCCGATTGCCCAAACCCAGAACATTAACCAATCACATCGGTGTATCTGATATAGGCGGGCCAAAGGCGTTGCTGTTTTACCGATTGTATAGGGCACGTCTTATTTATTGATTAGCTCCGCTGGTCTGGATACGTATACCTTGTATTCTTCTGATTGGTCGTAGTGTTATCCAATTGCGTGCAGTGATATTTTCAAATGCATGCTTGGTTCCGCCCCTTGTTGGGCCATTTTCATTACTCGTTGCCAGACCCTACAGCTTTCTACATGTGGGTCTGGATTTCCAGGCTAGTTTAATGCTGCATTTGCACAGCATTGAAGGAAAATTACTCCAATGGAGATCTCAACCAATATTATCTGTCAAGTGTGTATCTCTTCGTCGCTTACATAATTTGTATGGCAAATTATCGGTCTGGCGAGATACCAGACATGCAACTACAGTTTGCCTTATCACAGATCCAGCAGTCCTATGCAATAGCAGCACTTCCGGGGGAGGCGTAACAGAGACTGGGCCGGAAACCAGAAACAGCAAGGGGAGGAGTTACACCTCTCTTCCTGTTTTATGATATTAAGAGATATTCTTCTGAATAAAACGCATTAATGCGAGTGGATGAAGCTTTCAGAAGTTGTACAGAAGTATTCTGTACAGTGGCCACTGGCAATTCTACAATTTGTTGATTTAACACATTTACATACACTTTTATGGTTTACCACTACCATTGTCTAAACAAATATGATTATGAAACATGATATATCCGCGAAAAAGTGAAACACCCTGATAAAGATGGCCCATACTAGTTTTTTTCCTCCCAAACAAATGGCTAAACGTCATAGTTCAATGTAAAACGGAGAGCACTCTACAGATGTTTCTTTTCTATAGCAGTATGGCCCTGTATTGCCCAAAAAGTAATCTTTTGTTAATTGCATATGTAAATGTCAGGCTCAAATTTTCTATTTTACCGAAGGAGATTAATCACAATAGTGTTGTTCATTTCAGAATAACTCTCCAATAGACTCCAATCTCTCCAATAGTTATACATACGTATAATGTGTGCTACAGCATTGTCAGCTTTCCAGATAAATGTAGTTGTTTATTTACTTATTTTTGTCATCTTATTTTGGTCACCCTGTGTGTGTGTGTGTGTGTGTGTGTGTGTGTGTGTGTGTGTGTGTGTGTGTGTGTGTGTGTATGTGTGTCCAGGTTGAATGGGTTTCTGAGAACTAAATCTGTCTCACCTTAGTGCACGTCTAGTGGACGTCTCAGTACTTTACCACACTCTCTCACTCTCTCACTCCCCATCCTTCTCCCCCTCTCTCATTAATTCTCTCACTCTCTGCCTTTCCTTCACTCCAGCTATCACACAATCACACGCCAACACACACACAGATATACACACTAATACACACACACACACACACTCTAATGCACACTAATACTAATACACATTCTAACAAAAACACACAAACATACACAGAAAAAGATGTGC
>NC_140273.1:7617979-7657979 GCF_964030765.1 Micromesistius poutassou | reverse complement strand
GCACAGATAAACAAACACACATGCGCATGCGCAAAGACAGACACACACTCAAATAAACACACACACAGACACACACACACACACACACACACACTCCAACAAACACCTATAGACACGCAGGCAGTTGCGCACGCATATACATGAACATACACTGAAACACACATTTACTCATAGACAAAGCAGCACACACACAAATGCATATACACACACACACACCCTTTAAACACACACACACACACCCCTTTCTCACACACACACACACACACACACACACACACACACACACACATCCTGTCTTTCATATAAACACATGCATAGTCACACTCAAAACACACACTTTGCATAAACACACACACACACACACACACACACACACACACACACACACACACACACAGACAAGCAGAGTTACAGCTCATTTCCAAATCAATTGTTTATCATTTCTATCTTTCTTTAAAGTCAACCCTCAACAACAATCCCACAGCAGGTATCCTACACCGAGAAGAGACAACCAATCGTCAACATGTCCACATGAGCTCTAGCTCACTTTTATTCATGCAACCATCATTCACGTATACCATGGTCAACACACAAGTCTTTCTGTGTTACTGGGTCAGACTTGGTGTTCATAGTGTCGACATACAGTACTGTGTGTAATCTCTATGTACTATACACACATTGTAGTAAAACAAGTCATTAACAGAGCCAGGAGTTAGCTATGGGTGTATAAAGTATTGAGCTTCCAGGTCCACCTGTAGCCAACAGGATTCCTCACAGTTTGTGAAGCAAAACCATATCTAAATGGCATGCCTTTTCAGAATTTCTACGCAAACTCGCTGGCTCTCAACGGGAATCTGGAGTGCCTTGCAGTCTATTTTTCCATAGTTAGCTCCATATACAGCTTACCTGTGTTCTCTGTTACAGATTTGGTTTAAACGTTTAGGTTAGCATCTTAAAATGTCCTTGCTGAACACACAGTATGTGTTTAAGGTGTGTTTTCTGTGTGTTAATGCAGAAACCCAACACAACCACATCCCCATGGCCAACCTTACTGTGTATACACAGCATGGATTGCATTGTATACAACCCCGTGCCTGGCATCTAAGACTTTTGACTACTGTTTTAATGTGTCCGATGAATACACCAGCCCGACGTTAAACAGACTAATCTACTATTCTATTCTCTAATAACTCACATCATACTAAATGTTTGTGGCTGCTTCGTCTGATGCTACCGCTATACTTCTGTGTTGAATGGTGGGGACCCTCGGGGTCTCTAGGTCACCGGCATAGCCAATCAAAGGTCCTCAGCTTCGTAGGCCGCATGCACCCCTCTTAAACTTAGGGCACGCCATGGTGATGGGCGGACTTCACCCTGCACCTATTGAACCCCTAACCTTCCCGGAAAGGTTTTTAGGTCATGTATCTTTTCTGGGATTCTGCCCTCTGGTACCTTCCTTGGGGTTAGCCCTTTGACCCTTTGTAACTGTGATTAAGGCATATGTACACATACAATTGACTTTAGTAATGCATATGAGTATGTGGGGAATCTTTTGGGAAGTTGAAATTGGTGTGTAGGATGAGCTCACTTCCTGTTTGATCACAGACAACAGCTTAGCTACACACGCACAGAATTTTTTTTTTTGCGGTTATCCGTATCTCACCTCTTTAACCACAAGGGAAAAGGTGTTTTCTGAAAGGACAGTTTGGAGGAACTGTTATGGGATGGCGCATGCCTCCATGTGACTTGTCCTGCAACAAGGCTGGCTCTTCCAGACTATGGAATGGGTAAAGACGTGTCGATTTAATTATTGTTGGTGTAGTTTTACCAACTAATGCATTCCTGGGTTAAAAATACAACAGATATCAATAACAAGTCTATTTAAGGTATCTGGCACATAAATTATAAAAACAAATCTAACCACAATGAACACGTTACGTTCAATATATTCTATTCTTTATTTCTTCTAAATAATCAATAATTGTAGATTTGTATCTTTGGTCCTTGGAAGTTCGTCAGTAAGCAAACAGTGAAGA
Organism: Micromesistius poutassou; assembly: GCF_964030765.1. Taxonomy (NCBI): domain Eukaryota; kingdom Metazoa; phylum Chordata; class Actinopteri; order Gadiformes; family Gadidae; genus Micromesistius; species Micromesistius poutassou. The sequence continues at coordinate 7,655,943 of NC_140273.1, read as the reverse complement.
AATATAAATAAACGTTAGAACAAAGATAAAGCAATGTGCATTACGAACAGCAGATGACGCTATTTTACATACGTCCTCTTCAAAGAAATAAATGCCACTAGATGGCAGAATTGTTCAAGTAATACTAAACCATGGTTTTCAACCATGAATCACAAAGCTACGACCTAGCTTTAAAATTAACTTGGAATTTTGGATTTACCAAAGCATGTGCCCCATTTTAGTGAGTTACTTAAAAAAATTACCAACAGAATCACGTTAACTTAAATTATCCGAATTAAATGAAACAAATAAAATACATTGAACTCAAATGAATGGAAAGCCTAATTTACAAATGACTTTCCCTCCCATCCAAAGCATGACATTTGAAATATGAAAACAACCATAAAAAAGAATGAAAGAATAAGAAAGAAAGAAATACAAACAAACAAGATAGCCTGCCTTCAGGTATTCAACCACGTTAAGCATGACATGACCGTAACCAGCAACAATGTGTATCGAATCACTTTATGCATTTAATGCTGAAAATTTTAATGTTATAAGATTATGAAGTGCAGCAGTACTGACAATCGTTTTCTTTGTACTATTTTTGCTTTTTCTTCTGAATCTGTGTACTTTATATTGCAAAACTAAATTATCCCACACTATGTGTCAAAATAGATTTGTTCTCTCGCTCTCTCTCTTCACAGACTGTTTTAGTTCCAGCTTTAGTGTCTTCACATTCTTTATTCCCCTTGTTGCACCAGGGGGAAAAACACCACCTCCTGATCTGAATCTCGCAAAACTCCTTTCTGTTGCCTCGAAAAATCCTCTGCACACACACACACACACACACACACACACACACACGCTCTCTCTCTCTCTCCTCTTTTCCATTTTCTCCATCCCTCCGCACTCCTCTCCCTCCCTCCCTTATCTCCGCATGTTCCTCCTTCTCCTGGTGGAGCTGCGGGTGGACCCCCCCCCCGCCAGCGCCTGCAGGGGGGTGATGGTGGCCAGGCTCCAATATTCCAGCTCCCGGTAGATCCGGTAGATCCACATCTTCACCTCGAACAGCACCGTGGACCCGTCCGGCTGCCCGCGCAGAGGGGAACCAACACAAGGATTTAGGATGGTCCAAAGTAGAATTGATAAACTCAACACAAATATCTCTCGGATGCCTGGGAAGACATACAGGTATGTTCTGGATGTCACTGGGGCTGGAGGCCTTTGATGGGAACAATTTGATTAGGGCCCCGCTGAACGCCTTCGTCTTTAAAAGCGATGCTACCAACAAATGCTGGAGAAACTGTGGCAATGTGGGGGACCAAGCTTTTTGGGCCTGTCCCAAAATCTAAATTTTTTGTAAAACGCAACTTCTGGAGAATTCTGATAACGGCTATTTCCCTGGAGCCGCTATCGTTCTTAATGGAAGTTCTTAATGGACTTAATGTTGACCACAGGGTGCAAAATACAAAATAAAATACAGGTTGTTGATGGTTGCAAGAAAAATAATTGCTCTTAATCGGATTTAACCTAACCCTAAGAGAGAGAGAGAGAGAGACTCGCTACTAGTGCTTGTTTGTGTGTCCAAACACAATTGTCGGTATGAGGGTTGCATTTTATGTGAATTAAGGAATAAGAAATTTCCCGTTTTATACTGTCTTGTGTAGTTCAACTGGTGCAGCACCTCATTTAAACTGCCTGGTTAAATTCACACTAGGGACCGCCATGGTAAGAAATATACAGTATGAACTTACAATATTGTACGACGATTATGATAATAATGTCCTCTAAATGGAACATATATTATATTATTATACTTAAAGGGAGATGCTGGCAAAATATAAACTGTAACATTGTGTTTGTAGAGCCATTAACATTGAATGCAGCCACCTGTCCCTGTATTTACATTTGTATATGTAAAAAACATATCAACTCATATAAAACAAATATAAACTCAAATAAAATGTATAGAAACTCATAAAAATCGATTAAACTGCCCCCCTACCTCTTGACAGTTGGTGGTGGTCGTCAGACTTGCAGTTCCACTGAAGGCCTGTAGGAGCTCCCGCATGCTGGCGAGCAGCAGCGCCAGCCTGTCCTTCACCGTCTTCCTCTGCTTCTGGTAGTCAGCCTTCCCCACCGCTGTCACCCCCACAGCCTGCTCTTCCCTGGCGATGGCCCGCTCCAGCAGGCAGCGACACTGACCCAGGGCGGAGTGGACGCGCCACAGCTGGTCCTGGACCTCCAGCTGGGAGGAGGCGAGCGGGACAGAGACTAGCAACAGGTCAGACAGGACCAGATCGGTTCCTAGGCTCTCCTTCTTCCTCTGGAGGGGAGAGATTACACAGGGGAAAGAAAACATGTCACACATGCGGAACAGGAGAAGGAAATAAATAGCAGGAATGATATCCGCAGGCTGTCTGGCCATCTAAAACCATAACCAAAAAGTGAACAAAAATACAATCGACTAACCTTGTATCCCTATGGCCATTCTGGACTCCATCCAGTAGTTATTGTTTTTAAACGCACTGTGTTGCACTACAACCTTTTTTATGCTCGTATGCGTAATGCACATTTAAAACACGGTTCTGGATGGGTTTAAGGACATGGCCAATCACATCTTGTTAGTTTTGACATTGAGCCATAAATGTGTAAGTAATTATTATGAACCTGTATTTTTTTGTCATCAAGCCAAAGATCACTCAACTTGTTTTGGTTTTTGTTGGTATTCAGAGAACGGAATGAGGTGGGCGTAGCAGTGTTCGTGTCTCTGCGTATCACCGCTAGGGGGTGCCACTGGGCGGACGCCCAGAAATAGGTAGTAGTAAAAGAGAGGGAAGATGGGGGTGGGTATGAAGGCATAGTATATCGGATATAAAAAGTTAACGTACCCTAGTACCCTAGTTAGTTCTTTCTTAGATCTTCTTACTTTCATTCATGTCTCATGTATTGATTTATTTATATTTATATTATTTATATTTATTTGTCTGATATCTGAAAATCAATAAAAACATTTAAATGGAAATGGAATTGGTGGTTGTGGTGGTGGTAGTGGTGGTGATTGTTGTTGTAGTGGTGGTGGTAATGGTGGTGGTGGTGGTGGTAGTGGTGGTATTGGTGATGGTTGAGGTGGTGGTGGTGGTGGTGGTAGTGGTAGAGGTAGAGGTAGTTGGCAATCGTCGACCGGCGGGAATGTCATGGCGATCCGGCCCACTGACGAAACTTCCCAGACACGACGAGAACCGAGCCAAGACCCCTCCCACACACACCATCACTGCACTGTCTTCCCAACAACTGACCACCTCCACATACAGACAGCGTCTGGATTGTTCAGCTGTTCCCTCACATTGGAGTCATTTCCAAAACGGATTGGTGTCAGTGTGCGGTGCGAGTCAGGAAGTGAGCCCTTATAATTCCTTAGGGAACGTGTGACATTCTAGGCTGGATGTTTAGACCTGTGTGCAAGTTGGTACCAGTGTGAGTCAGATAGAGCGGTGCCTAATTTCATCAGCGTGCCTCCACAGGAGTGAGGAGGAAGAGGCCGTCTACAGTTGGAAGGACAAAAACCTGACAAAACAAAAGCGAATTCCCTTTCTTGTGGGAGGATTATCTGAGTTTATCCCAGGAAAGGTCACCACTCACCCTAAACCGGTAGACAGAGGAGATGTCTTAAGGATTTTGATACAATACAACTTTAATACATTAATACAAACAAAAGTAGATGTTTCAGTCCCCAGTCTGACTTTATTCAGTCCATCTGACGATTAAAGCCTTGAGCCTTAACTCTCACTTGAACACCTTGGTCACCTTGGTGAATCAAGTGAATCGTTTTTAATCCAGTGTCTGTCTAATAAAATGTATGTGTGTGTATACATAATAGACATTAACAGAATCTGATTGTATACATACTTATACATCCTTGATATTACTGGGTTATAGATATATTTCCATACATACTTTTCTTTGGTATTTCATACCGTTTTATTTATTTTTAATTTTTACACTGTCCCGTCGTGGACTTTAATTTGCGGTCTCTGAGGAATAAACAACATGATCTTCTCTAATCTGTCAGGTCATATTCATAATATAAAGCCTCCAGGCATGCAGGGTCTGCTATCAATAAAGCAACAGGGAACAGTGTTCCCAGACGTGTAGGTTTGGTGCCTGGACCCGGCTCTCGTGTGCAGAGACGTAAAGTATAAATCCTACATGGGACATAATCTCCAGAGACCATGGACGGGTGCGGACAGGAAGTGGACAGGCGGAATGGACGCTCCGATACCGTGGTAACAGATTAAATGCCATTGTGGGCCGCTCCCCGGTGTCATCGAGGAAGAGGATGATGAAAGAGAGGATGAAACAGGGAGCTGGCTGACAACCAGCTAGTTCTAATAAACAGGGGTACACACACACATTCCAGCACACGCACACACACCCCCACACACACACACACCTTCAAGCACACATACACACACACATACACACACACACACCTACTGGCAGAGTCTCACAGGTTTGTGAAGGAGGGGGGGGGGGGGAGAGAGAGAGACAGAGAGTCCTATATGCATTAACAAGCTTGTGCCAGTATGAACGCCCACCTCTTTCCATCCCTCTGCTTCATGCACGCACACACACACACACACACACACACACACACACACACACACACACACACACACACACACACACACACACACACACACACAGCATTCCAACCCCCTGTGGCACCAATGCAATAACTTTCTACCTTTTTTCTTGTGGTCTATCCATTTCCTCTCTCTCTCTCTCTCTCACACACACACACACACACACACACACACACACACACACACACACACACACACACACACACACACACACACACACACACACACACACAGTTATAACATGTCAAACACACACATTCGCTTGAGGTCAGACACATAGCTTATTCGTTTTCCCATTCAACTTGCTTGGCTCATTTCGTCTAAGTTTACCTCAACACTCGCACACTCCCAAGGCAAATGGAAATCTCTCACAGCCTGTAGTGCGGTGGTGGAAAATATACTCACATAAAGTTCCAGTAGGAGTCCACATTCACGATGCAGCTGATCGGCGATGGCAGCAGCCCTTGCGGCCGCGCGGCTGGTCTCCTGCCCCTCGCTGACTCTCGTCCGGCGACCTGCCATTGAACTTCTTCTATAGCAGAACGTTGGTGCGACACACGACAACAGCAACAGGCTGGCGGCAGCAACACCAGGTTAAAGCCGACTACTTCATTGCGTGAGCAGTTTCTTGGCCATGGTTCAGTGGGAGCCTCCCCCTTCCGAAGGTCTGTAATTCCGCCAGAGACACTCATTACGATTACCATCCGTTACTACGGAAACTGACGCCAGTAAGACACTTAAGGACACAGGCGGGGTTGTTGGGGGGGGGGGGGGGGGGGGGGGGTAATTATTTATGAGTTGCTCCTCCATTATTTTCCTGAGGATGTGTTAATCTGAGTCAAAATCGCGAACACTTAATACTTATTATTCATTTTTCATTCGTTATTAGGTGTACTGGCAAAATAAAAAAAAGACGTACATAACATAATAATGGCGTTAATATACACATTATTTATCAACCAGACTATAAAGAATAAATATCTACGGTGTCTCAGCATAAATTAAATGTAGACCAATTTATAATGCTATTGGCATTTGGTCCCAATTACGGATCGGTTCCACTCCTGTCCGCTACGTGGCAGGACTGCAACGGACATGCGCTGTGCGCCTTAAGACGGCACTAGACGGAACGGCGGCATAAGCGTAAATAGATCGATGTTTAGATCTGGATGAGTTCAACAAAATACTTATATTGTTTTGGTTCAGAACAATTATAATTCCAAGCGTTCAACTGGATTTTTCCAACGATGATGTTTCGACCAGCCGTGCCAAGGGCAGTAATAGTTTAGCATCCTAGCTACATTTGAGCATAGCTTCTAACGTGACATATCGTAAAATTGTGTGTGTTGTGTGGAGGGCATGAACTCTCTGGTCGGCTACGGGGTGTCCTCTGAGTCGGAGAGCGAAGAGGATGGAGACGTTAACTACGGAACAAATAGGTAACACACCACCATCCAAAAAACTTGCTGCATGTCGTTGAGTTTCCCGAGCCGACCTTGTTTGGTTTTGAGTGTTAGACAGTTTGAGTGTTACACATCCTATGTCCCTCCCCCTCAGCCCTGTCAATCGAACCTAATCCTCTGTCTAAATGTCTATTTCCATCTGCTCCTCATGAAGTTCCCCAGGAGTGACCCTGAAGGCAAAAACTGTCGTCACCAAGACGCGAAACTTCCTGTTGGAATCTGGCTCTGCGTCCAGTGAGTCTGATGGTGACTCCGAACCAGAAGGAGAGGATGAAACACGACCCTCTACCCGGCGGCGTTCTCTAGCGGTGACTGCATCATCCCCATCTACACCTCAGCGGCAACCACAACCTCCACCACCACCCATACGCTCTCTCCCTCCTCCAAACAAACTCCCTCCCCCTCCGCTAGGCACCTGCGCAGGCAGTGGTGTGTTTGCCAACCCCTTCAAGGCACAAGCGGACCAGAAACTGAACGTGTTGCAGAAACACGTGCCGCTCACGATGCAGGCCAAGCCTGCGCTCATCGGGGGCAAGAGGGTGTGTGTGGCGTACCGGAAGGACGGCCGCTGCAGGTTTGGCATCAAATGCAAGTATGCGCACGACAGCGACCTCCAGAATCCGCTCGCCACGCACGGTGACCCCGGCCAGGAGATGGCCGACTCCAGTCCAGGGGAGTCCCACCCGGCTGGCTCCAAAGGAGAGGACGAGGGACAGCAAGGCAAGAAGAGGAGGGTAGGACTGAGCAATACCCTGATCCCTCCCAAGCGGGCCATGAAGCAGTACGCGCAGCAGAAGGAGAGAGATCGCTCCAAGACGTTCTGAGCCAGTCCTACCAGTCGATTGATGCCGTTATATGTAGTGTTTAAGGGCACGTATGTAAACACCAGATGACAACTGATGTGGATTAGCTCTTATAAGCCAGGCCAGAATCGTGAAATTGCAAGTGCTGGATGATGGGTGAACCTACCAGTCTACCACTGGACAGTACCAACTGGTAGGCAGACCTATCAAACATAGAAGACACACCCACATGTCATGTCACTGTAGGGTAGATATTGCCCTTGTACTGTCTATCCAATACCACCTGGTGGTATAATAGGTGCCCTTTAAGATGTATACATGTGTTTCCTTTATAGGTTTGTGTATAGGATTTGTATACTTGGGACTTTATATAATGTATATATTTATTCAGATGTCCTTTTTTCTCAGACGTAGGAAAACGTTTCTCGATTTCAAAGATAAGCGTAGCCTATAGTTTAACTAAGCAAAGACAAGGCGGTGTCTCACAATGTAAAGACATTTATTGATCTTATAAACAGTTTATGTGATGCTCTATATTGCGTATGAGAAGGTTTATTGGGGACACAACTTGGGGTTTTGAACAAATAACATGACCGTCAGACAGACATTTTCCAATATGGGGGACTATGTTAGTTACTTTGTCTACTTCTACCTGGTTTGTTAGATAATTCTTTAGCCACTCAAAAGTTTTAACGTCAATGTTATTTGCATAATTGTTGCTTTAAAAATAAAACTGCTTGATAAAAGCTCCACATTTTCTGAGACCATTGAGTATTTTCTGTTCTATGCCTGTGAAACAAAACACTAATACATTGTACAGAACCCCCAATGTTGTTAAATACATTTGTCTACACATTAATATGTTTACACATGGTGCTATGCTATAGCTTTGCATATAAGTTTGTGTTCTGCAATAGCAAAACAATGTCCTTCAACTAGTTTTAAACACAAATGCACGCACACACTAATATAAAAGGCCAGTTAAGTTTGGACTAACATTACTTCACTTTATGTACAGACAACTTCGACGTACACAGGCAGACATCGCTCCCTGACACATTTCATCGAAAACATTATCAGAACGTGGGGTGGGGTTAAATCATACATTTGCGATTTTACGCGTGTCTCAAAACGTTGCATTATAGCATATAGGGTCACTGACAATAACATATCCATCTATTTCATCCCAGTTCGTCTTTCATTTCTTGTTTAGCGTGCCATGTGTGTTCTGTCCTCATGGCGTTAAAGCAGCGCCTGCACCCCCCCGTCAGCCAGACCCTCGGCGGTCTGCTCCCAGACCACCGCCTGGCCCTGCTGGTGGAGGGCCGACGCGGTGGAGGAAGTGAGGACGGAAGTATCCAGGACGTAGCTGTCCCCATTAGCCACGATGCCCTGGTGCTGGGGGTCCCCCTGGGCCACGGGGGCCGTCTGCAGGGCCTGCAGCTGGAGGGGGATCTGCTGGAGGTGGCTCTGGGTCTGGCCGACCGGCTGGAAGGTCATGTGGAGCACCTCCGTCTGGCCCAGCTGCTGCTGCTGCTGCTGCGGTGGCTGCTGCTGCTGCTGGGGCTGCAGCAGGTGGCCCTGGTGCTGGGCCACCACCGGGCCGGAGTGGAGGGTGAGCTGCTGGATCTGGGGCTGGGACACCACCGATCCGGAATGGGTGAGGGTGAGCTGCTGGATCTGCGGGTGCTGATGCTGGCCGCTGGTTTGGACGAAGTGGAGGGGCATCTGGAGCTGCAGGTGCTGCTGCTGCCGGCCGTCGGGCGACGGGGGGTCGGCCGGGGACAGGGCGATGGTCACTGGCACCTGCATGGTGTGGAGGCTCTGGTGATCCTGACCCAGCAGCACCACCTGGTGGCCCACGTGGTGCTGGCCCGTCGCCGGGGCCACGTCCAGGCCGGCGGCCTCGGACTGGGCCGGCCGGACCTGCGCCCCCTGCAGCTCCAGCAGGGAGGCAGGGGTGGTGATGAGCGCGCCGGCGTTGGCGGCCAGGGCCTCGGCGATCAGCACCTCGGGGTGGCTCTTGGCCTTGTGGGCGACCACGCAGTCCTTCTTCTCAAACTTCTTGCCGCAGATGGAGCAGGAGAACTGGTAGGTGGCGTCCGCGTCGTGCTTCTTCATGTGCCAGTTGAGGGACGCCTTCTGGCGGCAGGTGAAGCCGCAGATCTCACACCTGAGGTTGAGGTAGAGGTAGAGAGGTAGAGAGAGAGAGAGAGAGGTAGAGAGAGAGAGAGAGGTAGAGAGGTAGAGCGAGAGGTGAGTGAGTAATACCTGCACTGCTATGCTACAGAGCAAAATCTGACGGTTAATATCCATGAGACAACGTTTGTTGAGGTATTGTTTGTTTTGCTGATTAATTTATATCAATTTGACACGTTTGCACTTTTGTCTTTATTCTGTTAATATGTTACTTGTCCCATGATTATTCTTGTTTACAGGTCCTGCGGCATACGCCATATCCTGTCTTAACATTTTCTCACAAGAAAAAAACAAAAAAAAATAAAATAAAAGTCATCAGTTTGGCACTCTGCGTGTCTGCCTCCACAAGACCAGACTGTTCAGGCCCTGATATTAAACTTGGTGGTTCCACATCCAACGAGCCAGCATGGCCGCTGTGTGATTAAGGTCTTTGATTGACCTTGCTATTGTCCTTGTGGACCCTTGTTGTTTCTACTAGTGTAGAAGAACAGGACTTACTGCAGTGGCTTCTCCCCAGTGTGGATCATCCTGTGAACTGCCAAGTTGTGGGAGCTCTTGAACGCACGGGCGCAGAACTCACAGATGTAGTCCCTCTGGTCTGGGAGAAACACACCAAGACACACAGCTCGTCACACCACAGGGTTTATGTAAATGAAACATCACCACACCACACTCAAGTATGGTTTAATGGCATACACTGTATAATGATGTAATGGCCACAATTAATGTCAACCTCAACAGTTTATAATGTAAGCATTTTGATTCATTTTCTGTATAATTTTCTGTGTATTTTTCATTGTAGTTTTGACACATAATTAAACGTGTAACCCTTTAAATGTACATTACTACCCTGTACTTCCTGCTGATATTGCTGTAACTGCATCCATTCAATCTGCTTGAAGGATAGGAAAGAAACCGAGAGACTGACTTTACTTTAGATTGCAATGGATTTCATGGAATCTTATGATATGATGGTTCCCTTGTCTTAACAACATAAACAAGAGACTGATTAACATCACTTTAAGGGGAGGTAAGAGGGGGCTAAGGGACTGATGTCCATCACTTTAAGGGGAGGTAAGAGGAGGCTAAGGGACTGATGTCTTTCACTTTAAGGTGAGGTTAGTCAGGGCTATGGGACTGATGTCCTTCACTTTAAGGGGAGGTAAGAGGAGGCTAAGGGACTGATGTCATTCACTTTTAACAACTTCATCCCAAAATGATCCATTACCGGGCAATGCCCCCCCCTCAAAATAGCAAAGACGTGAGAAAGCCAAGTCATGTGACACACCACTAGAAATATTAGATCCTCAACTCTTATTCTAGCATAACTATTGTTAGCCTAAGTAGTAACCACATTATTTCACTTATCATGCAGAATAACAATCTAACAGGTGTTATCCTTCTTTTGGTACCATGATTACAGATTATAGCCCTTGCAGATGTGGAGATATACTCCAATTACTTTGGGTATGTCATTTTCATAAAGAACCCTCAGAAATAGGCCTAGTAATAAAGTGGTGGACGAGGTACGGTAAGACGAGGCTGGTTACCTGTGTGGTGTTTGGCGTGGCGCAGCAGCTGTTTCTGCAGTCTGAAGAGACGACCGCAGGACGGATGAGGACACACGTACTTCTTCTTCAGCAGGTGCTGGTACTTTATGTGGTGCTGTGGTCAGCATACACACAGGTGTCGATAACGTTAGTAGGATGCTAAAGGCCTAAACGCATTGCAGCAATGTAACATGCCAATATGGAGCTTTTATCCTATCATTTTTATTCAATGAGACAATGCATTTGGTATTTAAGGTTACTTCATAATGAAAAATAAATGTAGCAGAATAAATAGCCTTTGATTTGATCCCCAGCCCAAAAGTTTGGTTTTTCTACAATGTTCTTATACATTGTTTTGGCCACAAGGGATTATAACATCTGATCCTGTGTATTAATGAAATAGTGTATTAATGAAATACATTGTTTTGGCCAGAAATCACCTATATCAGAATGGCTACACCTGAATTTGCCAATGGCTGTAGCACAGGGCACGGTGTTGACATGATGAACTAAACTGCTTAATATTATATCGGTTAAATAAACGTAACTTTTTATCTGAATTAATCTGTGGGTATGTGCCCCTATTGTTATGAGTCCAATGCACATTATTCGTTATTACATTTATATAAACATATACATACAGACCTACATATATAATGATATATTGACGCTTTGGAGAAAAAGCGTATGCTAAACGACTCAATGGGAATTTGAATGTGTGTGTATCTGTGTTAATAAAAAGGTGTGTCTCTCCGATACACCTTGTGTATCGGAAGGAGAGTGCACGTGACAGGAGAGTGCACGTGACGGACCTGCAGGTAGCGTGGATGGGCCAACACCGTGCCACAGCCCTCGATCTCACAGCGCACGTACTGGACCGGGGGCTTCTTCCTGTAACGGGAAAGAACTTGCATGGTTTCTCTGCATGATGATATCAGAACCCTTTATTAATCCTCTTTTGTTTAAAACTCCCTTTGCATAGAAACAAAATAAAAACACTGATATGCGAATGACGTACACAACGCCATATTGGGGTTTTGTTAACTGATAACGAGAGTCATTCAAATATTACAAATATGTAAACTAAAGTTTTTCGACCTGACCTTTTACCACCATGGAAGTGTGTTTGAGGAGAAATGGTTTATGTGTGAACATTTCTATTCAACTGACACAAAAAACACATACCTAATATACTGTTGCAATATAACTCTTATATATATATAAATATATATAAATCAGCAGTTGAAGAAGTATGTAAGACAGTAGGGTTAGTGCATGTAACTTGATTTAGCACCAGTAGATTCATTGTGAACATACACAACTTTTTTTCTTTACCTTCTCTTTGGAAGCCTTGGGGTTTTGTCATCTTTCCTTCGTCTCCCTCTCCTGTTGGAGAACCATGTGTTTATCCACTACTCCACCAAACAATATATACATGTTCTTTTAAATGATATATTATGTACGCATGACCAGACTATCCCCAACACAGCTCCTCAAACATATTCACCGGGTCACCCAGAAGTTAAGTAATATATCAGAAGTAGTGTAAGGTCGAATAAAGGGATATTTTGTTAAAAACAGAGCATTCAGTGAAGACAGGGTGTACGTTCCTTGTGGTCTTATCATGACATTGCAGGCACCTTATTGTAATATTAATGATTAAATCCACCAGCATCTGCCAACAAAGTAACGATTCCCTGTGTTTAGAACCCTACACTGTAAGAGATAGCCAGGCAGGGAGAATCCAACGCAGAGCCAAAACACCCTGAAATGGATCCCAGTCTATCGGCGAGCACTGCACTTCACCCCTAGATCTGGGGCTAAACACCCAAAATGCAACTTAACTACTTAAACTTTTACAATTTAATCCTTTGGAGACCTCTAATGACGAGCGAGCATGTTGCAGGGGCCACACTACGCCAAGGCAAATAGATGACACAATCTGGGCAGACGCACAGTAGAGTCTAAACGGCATGTCTCTCCTTCCACTTCATGTTCCCAAAACAAGTTATTATTATGCATCTTCGCAGACGAGACTGGAAAATCAGCTGACTTCAGTCGTTAAATGTGCGCTGCTCAATCGTATCCGGTTTTAAATTGTGTATTGTGGCCCCAGCATTTAGAAGACTTACAAGTATGCAGGGGACCGAACCCTGTGTGGAACACTGCGGATATTACATTAAATCGGCCCTAGCCTCCGCGGCCCCTGGCAGATTAAGGTCTGACGGCGGTCGGCGGGGGCCGTCAGTGGTTGTGAACGTACTTCCTGGGTCCCTCGGGGTCCTCCCTTGACTCCTCCTCCGTCTTCACGTCCTCCTCCAGGGGCTCCATGTACTCTGAGCCCTCCACCTTGACGTCCGCAGCTTCTCCTGCCGTGGAGGGGAGGGTGGGGAGGTCCTTCCTCTCCTTCGGCTTGGCAGGGGCCCGGCGCTTTGGCTTCGGAGCCTCTCTGAGAGACAGATGAAATAGAAAGAAATAGGTTAGTTACAACTCCTCAGTCCCACACTATGACTTAAGAACAGCCGACAGTTACTGCAAGCTACAGGTTTGAGAATAGTGAATCGTCAATATTTAATTTATACCTATTTCAGACTGTACATGTTTGTGGCAATATTGCAAATGTACACATCACTAATAAGGTTGCTGCCTGTAGTGGACTATTACTCATTATCAGATGAATGGATCCATTTTATTATCTCACACACACACACACACACACACACACACACACACACACACACACACACACACACACACACACACACACACACACACACACACACACACACACACACACACACACACACACACTACCTCTCAGGCTTGGGGTTGTAGCTCTGGTCATTCAAGTCATCTCTGAATGGAAGATCCTCATCACTGCTAAGACCCCCCACCTCCTCCTCTACCTCTTCACTGAAACCAAAGACAAAAACACCAGAAGTTCAAATCTAGAACTCACTAGATAGGTCACCAAGATGTATCAGCTGTTGGTTAAAAGACGCAAGTCGTGGTGAGACGAGACGCGATCCTTCACACGGTATTGTTGAACAATTGCATACAGCAGTGTATTTTGGGGAATGTGGGAAAAGTTTGACTAGATCGGCTACGCAGCCTGTGGCCCAACTGCTTCACTTTGATTTTTGGTTGCGAACCGATCTGTTCGAACTAGCCTTTTATAATAATGTCCATTGGGGCCTTGAGGTGCAGCCAGATGGGTTTTGGGTCTGGTGGCCTACCTGGGAGCCTGGGGCTGGTAGTTGCCATCACTGGGGTGGTCCTCAAACAGAAGGCCTTTTTCTCCTGGCAGATCTTCCTCATTGACATCATCCTCCTCAGCCTCCTCCTGCTTCTGACTGGGGGAGAGGTGAAGGTCCTTCAATACACAGCCGTCACATTTACTCACTCACAAACTGCCTCACTCACTCACTGATGGTAGAACCAAAGCTCCCTACTCTAGAAATATAAGCACCAGAAGACACAAGTTTGTGGGTCTACTCTGCCATTGTCAGTACACTCAATTGGGTTCATATTTGTGCTCTGGAGGTGGAACAGATACGGGAGACTTCTGTAACTGCTTTGTTCCTGACTTATATAGTAACCCAAAAAAAACCTTTCATATTAAACCATATACTTACATGGCTGTGGTGCCCTTCTCCTTCCCTTTCACCAGTTTCTCAGTCACTTCACATATATACAAGAGAGAGAAAGATAGAGGGAAAGGGAGAGACAGAAAATTTAAGGATGAATTTAAGAACCCTAGTAGATGTGAAAATGAGTATATTAAAAAAACTGTTACCACAGATTATCACTATTACATCATTCTCACAATCATCATCTTTAACATAACGTTACATCTTTATCATGCATTATTTTGTCAGTTGGACTGATCGGAGGTAGGAGGCCGAGCAACAGTCTTACCTGCTAGGGTCTCTGTTCCCGGCTCACTCTTACAGACGGGCCTGGCAGAGCCCTTGGCTGCCCTGGCAGAGGAGGTCTTACCCCGGGACTGGGCTGCTGGAGCCCTGGTAGGAGAGACTAGTAGGGGGGAATGGAAGACCATTAAACAGAGACCAGAGTAGACATATTCATAGACATATACAGGCATGTCTATACGTATGCAGACACACACACACACACACACACACACACACACAAACACAGAGAGACCGAGACACATCAACTAAATGTGTGTATAAACTATATGGGCTACCAATGTAAAATAATCTATAACAAGCTCAATCCACATTATCGATTCTGGACTGTTTATATTCATTCATATTCATTGGGTTAAATAAACTTTCAACATTTAAGAAAGCATACATGATTGTAAATCAAGTGGCACAAACATCTGAAGGGGAGTTAGAATAACAGCTTAAAAAGCCATCTCCAAACCATATAATTTAGAATCCTCACCTTGGACATCTGTGGCAGGGTTCTCCAGATCTTCCAAGCTGCGGGTAAACAAAAAAGCTATAAGAGATATATTGTTGGGCATTTCTATAAAGAGCTTGGCGAGTCGTGCCTCAGAGTCAGTGGCATGTCATCTTACCACAGCAGGGCATTGGGTACGATGAGTTAGTATCATGACACAAAGCACTGACAAATTTGAACTACACTTTGTATATGACAGGTGTTGACTCGACCAACACAGCTTTAAGAGGAAGTCAAGTTGCGAGGTCTATTGATCTGTAACAACAGCAGCAACACGATTGGGAGGACTGAATACTTACTCTTTGGTTGAAGTACTGTCACCACCGTCCTCCCCAGCTGGTTCAGAGCAACCTGCAGATTCTGTAGGTTTCTTTCGTCTAGAATACGAAACTTTTCTCCGTTTGGTTGCACTTGATAAAGGAGTAGGTTCGTCTTCCTCATCACTTTTGGTATCCTTTAACCAAGCTGGTACTGACCGGGTCGACCGGTCTCGCAAAACCCTGCCAGAACTCCGGGGACTCGGCGCCGCTCTATTGGTGTCCGGAGAAGCGGGTACGCCCGACTTTGGACGGCCAACCTTGCGGGCTCTCAAGCCCCTCCGCGGGCTTACGCTCGTACTAGTAGTCGGGGTCTGATCTGCGGCCTTCTGTTCCTCGGACTGATTCCATTTATTTTCATCCTCATTTTGGCCACTCTTCGATTCCATTTGCATCTATCTCTTTCGTCTTACCTGCGATCTCCCACAAACGCAAGGTTTAATTGTAATTTGAAGAGAAGTGGAAGAGCTCTGATATAAAAACGCTTTGATTGTGAGAGGCCTTTATCCGACAGAGTGACATATTTCACAGAATGCGTTGGATTCGTCGCAGATTTTATACACACTATTTTGTTGATTTATAAATTAAAACTTTTCTTAATTATCTATTCAATAATAAACCGATATCATTTTAAAGAAGCAGACGCTATTTTCGCCTTCTTAAAGCTATAGTAAACCTACTTATTCGCACGGGCCTAGAGCACATCCATTTTGTACGCTTTGTTGCGTCTCCTTTAAGCCAAAAATAAAACCAAGGTTACATTGACGACAAGGAACACATTCTAGCGGACGAAACAGCACTGGGATCGTCTCACGCCGTTCATTAAAACATGGCGGATGGGAACTGATTACCTATATATCTGGAAAATAGCAGCAGCAAAGCTATGCCAAAGCTCGCAAATGGCTGTTCTTGGGTATTGTGGGAATTGTAGGCTATTTTAAAAACGATAGCTACGGCAGTACGGCAGCTACTGTTTAATATTTCGTTTATTATTTTGAAATTTTCTAACATAACTAAAATATGACTGTAAATACAAATCCTTCGTTTGAATGTACTATAATTATATCATTATTACATTGTTGTTGTTATTAATGACAATAATTCGTAATGTTATTATCAGAGCTTTTTTTTTTTTTTTTTTTTAATTATTAGAATATTTTAGCAACGAAATCACCGATTTATATTTTGTGAAATGTCCTTAAGATGAACTGTAACTAAAAACTGGATGCAATTAGCTCCCCAGAGCCAACATGGCCGCCATAGAAACACGACGGTCTCACTGTGGCACGGAAACGACATGCCACCAGATGGCGGTGTCCTATAAGGTTGGATGAAGACCCATTAAAATAGCACCCCTTTCATTCAGAAACAAAAAAACATGGAAAATACGTGCTTAAACTGAAGAAAGCAGAACGAGACGTTATTATCAATACATGTTAATGCTCTACGTGGAAATCCTGCCTAAAAGAAACGTTGAGCATATGTAGGCCTAATGAAACAATCAAAAATCGTATTTAATAAATAGTTCCACAGGACCAGAATTAAATTTGGAAATATAATGTTGAACAGTTAGAAGAAGACTTTGGCCTTCTTTTGTGGCAATTTCAGGGAACATAGAATAATGAACACATTAAATATAGGCTTTAATGGACGACTGTGTTAATGTTGCTTATGTATTGTTAAATAAAGGAGTTCATTATATAACGTAATAACATGCATAGTTTATATGTTCCTTTTAACTGTTAAATATTTGTCTATATCATGTGTGGGCCTACTCAAGTAGGTCTACATACAAGTTATAGATAAGTTCATGCTTGAAACTATAAGCTTGCGTCACGGTTGATGCCAGTATGTTTCTGGAGCAAAGGTGAGCTCCACCAAAAGATTAGGAAATTATTACAAACCATGGGGCTCTTTTCTTTTCAAATAACACATTGCCGAACATTGAGGTCAAGGACAGTTTTTAAAGCCTAATAATCCAGAACAAAAGGTCCATTCTGAACTTCATGGTGGACTTAATCATACTTAAATATTTTTTCATGATCTGGCTGCATTGTGTTTTGTATAGTAGACATATGAGGTTGGAGACAATAAACATACATAAGGGAAACCACCACACCACATCTTTTTGAAAATGCTTTATTTACCTACTTTCTTAGCTATAAACATAATGCTGAAATACGTTTTCTTTTCAAACAAACCTTCTGTTAGAAAATAGTCTGCATAGACATTCAAAGCTGAAGAAAAGAGCACATTTTTGCCTAAGAAGAAAATGAAAAGAAAATACAAACAACGCGAGAAGAGTTAGCGTGTTAACACATTTTTTGGACGGACGTTTCTAGCATAGCTGAAGACAGTAGTGGTTCATTGGTCACAGGTGCGGTAGGCCTGCAGGTGGGAACGCAGATGTGAACCAGATCACATGATCTGAGGAGGACGTTTGCCCAGATCTTTCTCACCTTGGAGTCAGCCTGTCCATGTCCTACAAATTAGTACCATCCAGTCAATGGAAAAAATAAAAAAACACAAAGATTGTAACACCACTGTGTTCCCAATCACATCCAATCCAACTCAAAATGATACATGTTAATAGCATGAAACACATTGGAAAACAAAAACAACACAGCTTCAATGTTTTAAAACCTATTGGACACTTTGGCAAGTTTTTAAACTGTTTTTTAACCCCTAAATAAGGTGTATATAAAGAATAGATATTCGGAAAGACAAAAACATTTGATAATATATTATATACGTTATTTTCTCACTTCACACATAAAACAAGTAATGTATATATTAAATATATCCTGACTTGTCATCGCAAAATAAATTCATAAAAGCCGTATTTAGCAGTTGTTTTTTGTTTCGTTTTTTAAAACAAATTCCAGTTACGTTAAGGAGCAGAGAAGCAGTACAGTATAGCATGCAACGTCCACAAAAAAATGGCCCGTTTACAACCAGCAAATGCTAATCATTTCATCAGCCCCTTAGCTAGTTAATGTCAATCTGATAGTATGGAATGGAAAAATATCTTATTCAAATGTTTGCGGAATGGTTTACCAGTGTAAATGTGTGTATTTAATATACAAAATGGCTGGTTTGGAGTGTTTAATTGTCAATCAGCAGCTTTATATTTGTTTGTGTGAGTGTGTGTGTGTGTAGGTATATGTTCCCAGCGCTTTGGTAGTACACGCACATTGTCTACTTGCATATCATTGAGTGAGGTATTGTTCCAGTCGTTCCCAGTTAGTGAACTAGTTTCCAGTTTAAAAAGTGCCAGCTCAACATTCATAGGGGTCATTTTCATATTTGCTTCATCTTTGAGTCAAAGCTCTGTCAAACACACAGGCACAGAGCTAGACAAACCAAACCCCTTCAACATTTGAAATTATGCTAAGTAGCCTGTATTAAATATCTCTTCATTTGAAATCGGCAAACATCTGCCATTTTAAACATGGTTAAGTGCACCTTGGTCAAGCCGAACCGGAGAGGGAGAGAGAGAGAGAAATGGAAAGTGATACGGTAGGCCTTACAAAACAAGAAAAAAACTGAGGAAAGGTTGTGGGAGAACAGTGGACATGTTAGCTTTTTCAAACTAGAGCTGTTACTCTTGTTTCTCTACCTTCCTGACCACACTGCTCTTATTTCATGGCATTAGAAAAGGGTTGTGTTCTGCAATGTCGTGATGGTCTTTTCTCACTTTCACCACAAATGTGGGTCTGGCATACTTTGTTAAGGCACAGCTTGAAATATAAAAAAACTGAGGCCTGAGTAGGCTTATAAAAGGCACTGTTTTCAGACAGACATAATCTTCTTTTGGTAAAAGATACTCACTGAAACCATAGATTTTAACGTTTTCAATCCAAGAAGATCGATAGCCAGTGCCAGTGAGAGAATAGGTCAGAAGAATTGTCTCTTATTTCTCTCCATATTTGTTCACTTTTTAGGAGTTAAAACGACGCAAAGATAATAATAATAATAATAATAATAATAATAATAATAATAATAATAAAAAAGAATTACATAAAACAAATGAAATATTTAAAAACATCAAGCAAGTTCAGTCTTCATCTCCTGGCAAATGTCAAGTTATACTTGTCTACAGCTAAAGGTCATGTCGCTGTAAATGTGTTGTGCATTAAAAACAATGCCAGATGTGCCAGCATCACAACCCATCACACCAGTGGCAAAACTTTCCAGCTCACTTCAAATTTAGTATTTGTTCCTCATGTTATCAATCAGAAAAAAAACATAGTTAGCTAGGTTTCTGCAAACAAACCCAAGATATATATATTTGAACAGGTTAAATCGGCATAGAAATATGCAAACTAAATATAGGCAAATAAACACAACACATAATAACCTAAACTAACTAAAAACACCAAAGAGGAACCTATTATGTATACTTCAGTACGCAGCACACATACAGTGTGGACAGACCACAATACAAAGAGCGTAGAGGGCTATGGAATGTACTATGTTAATGAAAAAATACTAACGACTTAAAAAATAAACAACTACAGAAACTCACCATCTCCACTGACGTTCTCTTTTCTCAGTTGTTGCAGATGTTATACTATTTTATACTTTTATGCAATTTTGTGCTTTCTTTTCTCCAAATATTTTCATATATATTATATAACCGTTAGAGATGACCATGTTTAAAAAGGCATTCTCTTTCTCACTTCAAAAAAAACAAAATACAAACATCGAAATACAATGTGGAGCGACACGAGAGAACTCTCAAATACAAACTCTTCACAAATACTTTAAAGTACCTTTGAAGCCCAACAACAACAACAACAACAACAACAACACCAACAGCCACCAGGGTGGGGATAGAGGAGTGTGGGTGCTTGCTGGTCTCACAGGTCGTGTAGTGGTGCCAGAAGTGACACAGAGGGATGTGGGGTTCCACAGGGTACAGTATGTGTCACTTCCTGGGTGGGTCTGGTAGGGACTCGTTGGTAGAGGTGCTAACCCGCTATGGCGAGGCCTTTCTCTTGCCCGCTGCCTCGGTTCCTCCAAGAGGCCAGCAGTGGACACTGAGGCAATCAAAGATCATCCATTTGGCATCAGTTTCACTAGCAATGGTATTAGAAAATAATACATATATGTATATATGTATATATATATATATATATATATATATATATATATATATACTGTATATAGGCTATATATATACAAACATATATCTGTATAATCTCAGAGTTTTGGAGGCCCCAACTAGGCCCAGACACAGTTTCACGATGCTGGTGCGAGACCAAAAAAGAGTTGAGACGCTGCGCGGGTCGCCGTAGTGAATCAAAACAGTCCCAACCAAAAACCCCCTTTAAAATAAGCTAAACTAAAACTGGCGCTGAGCGGCGTTCTCCATGTGGCGGCGCCATCAGTAGGTCTGGTAGATGTCGTGCAGGGGCATCTGGAAGGCGGCCGTGGCGGGGAAGGCCTGCGGCATGGCGTAGCCATAGCCGCCGTATGTCGCCGCGGCGACGGCGGCGTTCTTCTGCAGTGCGGCGAGCGCGGCCGAGTTTGCGGCGTAGCTGCCGATGGGCATGTAGCCGGCGCCGTACAGACTGGCGGTCGGGATGCGCTGCACGTTGTGGGCCATGGCGTAGACGGGCGTGATGGGGCGACCCTGCAGAGGAGGAGGAGGAGGAGGAGGAGGAGGAAGGAGGTTGGCTGTCAGTAAGGTGGAGAGAGGGTCGTAGCGGAATTGTAGCGGCATCCAACTTTGTGTGCGGATTTGTGACCCACCAAAACACAGATAATGACATCTTCAATGTAGACTGGAACCAAAAGTCACCCACAAAAGCCATTTCAACAGTTTAACCCAAACTCTCCCCAGAACTGTTGCTAACTGCATTTTTTTTTTTACAGTTTATGACTATGTTGTTGTTGTTGTTAATGGAAAACTGGCAATACAACTACTATTCTGTTGTGACAGTTCTGTTGTGACATTCTGACAGTACAGGAGGAGTACAACATCACATCCCTCATTCTGTATCTGCTCTGATGTGTGTGTGTGTGTGTGTGTGTGTGTGTGTGTTTGCCTCCCAACTCTCATGCCTGTTCTCTCCGTGTCCTTTTTTGTACGTAATGACTCGTTTCCTGTTTAGGGATCAATAAAGTTGATCCCCATTCTAAGGAGGTGTCCCATAACGTGTGTCAAGCATCGTAGGGGGGGAGCTGTGTATAAGGGGGTGTGTCCTGACCTGGTACGGGGGAGGCGTGGACACGGCAGGCAGCATGTTAGCCGCTGCGGCGGCGGCGGCAGCGGCGGCGGCGGCCGCAGAGCCGTGCTCGGCCTGCTGCATGGCCATCGGCTGCATGAGGTGCTCCATGCCGTGCATCTTCCCCTCCTCCATCAGCTTGGCCCCGGGGCCGGCGCTGAACACTGAGTACTGGCCCGCCAGACCGGGTAGGGCCACTGAGGACAGAGAGGAGAGGGGAGGCGGTGAGGTCGCCACCGGGGGTAGGAACATGGCAAGTGGTGTGATTTGATGTGGATGTGGATCGTGAGGGTGGAGTAGAGATTTATTGATTTATATGGAGAATGAATTTGTAAGGGAAAAAGAGTGGAAAAAGAAGCAGACACACACAGGCTGGGAGGAGGTTGCCCTGGAAGGAAGATTTAAGAGGTTGCACAAATTGGCTGGCGTGGTGTGATTGGGATTATAATGGGGCTCAACTTTGGATTAACCCCAACATTGCAAAACATAAACACACACACACATACACACGTGTGCGCGCACACACACACACACACACACACACACACACACACACACACACACACACACACACACACACACACACACACACACACACACACACACACACACACACACACACAAATCCTCATTCACACAGACATAGAAACATAGAAAGTCTTACACAGCGTCACTCATTATTTCAGAGGCACAAATATTGTGATCCTTTAATTTGGACACACTCTTTAAAAATTAAATTAGCTTTGGCTTTAAGATCTTTCCAGAGGGACCATCAAGAAAAATCCATGTAGACTAAACTCTCCTCTGGTCCACCGATGGCTGGATTACTTTGACGGTGGACAGGAAAAATCCACTACATTGCTTCGCATGGTTAAAAATTCTTGAACAACATGCAATGTAGAAGTTGTAACATAACAGGGATATACAATAGAAGACCCCTGCAAAACAGTGAATCTGTTGGGATGTTTGCATATTCAACTCCGGCCCTAAAGGAACAGTTGTTTAGTTAACAATACAGCTGAATAACTCCAACATTTGATTTTTACTACAAATTATCATGGAAAGCAAACATGCGATCAACCACTTTCAAGCAATAGCCAAGGAAGTGAATTAGTGTGAAGCAGGAAGAACAGCAGAACAGAGCGCTACGACTGGCCCCGTGTCAGGCTGACAACAGGAAGTCAGGGAAAAGTGTTCGGTGTCAGTGCCGCTTCCTGCCATCCCACCACTACCAACGTTCCCGGCCCCCGATTTCCCAGAATGCAGCACCACACAGAGAGGAAACGGAGAAGGAAGGACTTTTGTTGTTTTAGTGAAAGGTTTATGTTTTAGTTTTTAGGTAGTGTAGGAGTGGATGGGGTTGGGGGTGGGGGTTGAGGAGTGGGGGTTGAGGGTGGGGGTTGAGGAGTAGGGTGGGGTGGGGGCGGTCATCTATCTCACTGACTTGCGCCAGGTTTGATGCCAACGGGGTTGACGGATGAGGCCAGCTCCAGGCCAGTCATCAGCTCATAGGGCGTATCGGACTGCTTGGCCTTGCCGTCATGGTAACGGCTGTAGATACCGCGGCCGGCGGAGTAGCCTCCCAGGTACGACCCCCGCGGCCCGGGGGTCCGGGTACCTGGTGCGGCGCGGCCACGACCCCGCACAGTACCTGCTTGAAATATGATACACAATATTATATTATATGAAGGGTATATAATATAATATCATGACGTGGGCCTAGGCTGGTGGTACATACTCTAGGTCCGGATCGTTACTGAGCGGAGCAGTGAAGGAGGGCAGCGTATAGCGACTGGGGTTTGTTTATTTTATTCACCAAAATGTTTTTTTTTTTGGAATTGTACCTTGAAATGGGTCAGGCTAATGTTATGCTACTGTATTATGCTAATTCCTCACAGCATCCAGTATCTATGAAGTATAAAAGGTATAGAGCGGGAAAACATTTCTCTGCATTTTGGAAATTCCATGGGAATCTTTTTCAGAAGTCTTCTCTTCCTCTTTTAGGTTTTATTTTAAATGCGTTTCAGTGTTTTGAAATGCTAGTGTTTTTGTTCGTGAACATCATCATCATCATCATCATCATCATCATCATCATCGTAGATGTAAAGTGACAGCAGAGCAGAGAGGAGGTGTTAGACTGGGAAGCATGTTGGTCATTCAGGTATTAGGTAGGAATAAGGATGTGAGAGATTACCATCGTTCTGTATCATTGGGGCTCCTTTGGAGAGAAAACCAAAACACAATGATTGTTGAGAGTCGAATAGATTGTGTCTCGCTTCCACCCAAAGACCATATATAATCATCAACAGTAATAGGTTTAGCATTCAAATTAAAATGGTCCAGGTCAACTCATTAACCTTGTTTCACATTGAAACAACTCTTGTGATTTGAGGCCACAAAACCTTCATCAAGTTAAACTTTCAGCCAGTAAAGTAATAGCCATCACAGATTAATTGAGTCATAATAATTTTATACGAGTTATTAATTTAGATTGAGAGTCAAATGATTCAAATTAGATGCAAATAACTGAACATTTGAACTGCCTTTTCCATCAACATTACCAAAAATCTAATAATCGACTGAGCACAGATCCTTCCATACTCAAACTGTATTAAAAACATAAAGGCATTTAGCGTGTTCTTACCTTTGACGAAGTAGTCCCTGTTGGGCCCGATCAGTGTGCTGTAAGGGTATCCGTAGTACGTGAGCGTGTACGGGTCGCACTGGTAGATGTAGTTCTGCTGGGGCGTCTCAGCCGGCGCAGCGACAGTGCCCCCTTTGGAGGCCTTCTGGTAGCGTGTGTACTGCTCCTTGTCCACAGGCTTGGCCAGGGTCACCTCGATGCAGGAGCCCTCCACCTCAGTGCCGTTGAGGTGGTCCATGGCCAGAACCGCGTCGTCCCGGGAGGTGAAGTGGACGAAGGCGTAATCGCGGATCTTCTTGACGCGTTCCACGCAGCCTTGGTTCCACTGGCCGAAGACCTGAGGAACAGGAGGAAATACACCAGGCACTCACTACTGGGGTTCAGAGCTGAATCAGTCTGATTGTTGTCTGACTGTTTTTAAAAGATGGCACGGCCAATCGTGACAAATACTGATCTGGGCCTGTATTGTTTAACTGGTAACGCATGGCATAAATGCCAGGGTGAGGGGTTTGATTCCCACTGGGGGCTACCCTTGCCAAAAGTGTATTCACTTGAATACGCCATTTGGCGTGTTCAATCTATGTTCTAAATATTTACATTTTGGTTTGAGGATTATAATCAAAATCCTCTTTTACTTTGTATTGAACATTGGTGCGGTTGATGTGGAATCTGGTGCAAGTTCTTTTTCTTTTGTGACTGATAGAAACGGATAGCGGCTGACAGCAGCACCCGACGGAGAAGAGGACCGGTACCTTCCGCAGGGTCTCCTCGCTGGTCTCCATCATGAGGTTGCGGACGTAGAGGATCTTCACCGTCTCCATGACGTCCTCGTCCACGTCGATCTCCGGCTCGGCCCAGTCCACGGCGATCTGGTGGCCCCACAGCTGGATCCGCCCGGGCATCAGCTTCCTGCGCGCCATGGCGGCGGCGCGGTGCGACTCGTACTCCACGAAGGCAAAGCCTCGGTTCTTCATCTTGTCGGCGGCGCTGGCGTACACGATGACGTCCAGCACGCCCTCCGTCACCTTGGACACCTCCTCCAGGATCTCCTCCCGCTTCTTGGTCTTGGGGATGCCGCCGATGAACAGGCGGCAGTTGTCCACCGAGCAGCAGACCCCCAGCAGGCGCCCCGGGCGCACCTCGTAGTTGTTGAGCTCCCGCACCGCCCGCTTGGCCTCGTGCTTCTGCGTGTACATCACAAAGGCGTAGCCGCGGTTCTTGCCGTCAAAGTCCATCATCAGGCGCATCTCGTAGATGCGGCCCACCGACTCGAACACCGGCACCAGTTCGTCCTCGTACACGTCCCGCGGGATCTTGCCCACGAAGATCTCGCAGCCGCGCGGGGGCGCCTGGCCGTCCCAGCCCGGCGGGGGGCCGTACTTGCGCTGGCCGTTCTCCTGCACCATGTCGTAGCCGGTGCGCTCCATCAGGGTGACCAGGGCGGCCTCGTTGGGCGCGCCGGCCACGCCCTCGGGGACGGACACGTGGTCGTGGTGGGCGAGCAGGTGGGAGGGGCCCGCGGGTGGTTTGGCGCTGCTGGAGGGGGTGGACTTGTTGCTCATGGTCACGGAAGAGGAAGCGGGGTCTTCGGCTGTCATTCTGAAAGGACCATCCAATGTGGAATCTGGAGCCTGCATTGTGGAGTAGAGCAGAGGGAATCTTTAAGGTCCCGGAAGGGCAGTTTGTTTTACAACAGTAGCTGCAGTAATACAAAACCACCAAACAATACGTAGTTAAGACTAACATCATAAAGTCAGAGGTAGAACACCGACCAAGGAGGTGCCAAGGCATACACTTGGAGTCCACTCTTAATAATATAGTCCTTATAATAACAAACATGTGATAATAATGAAAATACACAAAAGTGTAAGCTAGCAAAGGAACATCAATAAGTATATCAATGGTATACAACAAGGACGATTATCTTCTATTCTAGGTCATCCTGTCCAGAAACCAATTAGACATGCAGAGCAACATCGTCAAAGTGTAACATCGATCCCCTGGGGACTCTAATGCCCTGTCCCAATTCTCCCCCTTCCCCTAGATTTGAGCCCTAACCCTCGATGTTGCGTGTTCCCGTGAAGGGGTAGGGTGTCCCAATACTTAGGGGAGCAAGGGGGAGTGCTGTTTTCCCCTTAAAATCAACCCTTGAACGCTAGCCAGCTCTGGAGCTGACTTGCAGCTAAGGGCACTCAAAGCA
Source organism: Micromesistius poutassou (assembly GCF_964030765.1). Classification (NCBI taxonomy): domain Eukaryota; kingdom Metazoa; phylum Chordata; class Actinopteri; order Gadiformes; family Gadidae; genus Micromesistius; species Micromesistius poutassou. The sequence continues at coordinate 7,629,475 of NC_140273.1, read as the reverse complement.
AGTGTTCTTGTTAAGGGGAGAAAAATGGGACTGGGCCTTAACCTGCATCCTTTACAAGGGTCTTATATGCCCTTGTGACAAATGCATCATGACAAAATTCCAGCATTCTCAAAAGAGTTACGGCGAAGCAAAATTTGGCGAAGTAAATGAGAATACGATCTATATATACGATCTATATGATTTATACGGTCTATAAATCATGCACCCTGCCCTCCCTATCACTAGTTTTACTGCATTGTTATGCTGAGGTTCTCAGTTCCCGGCTTGACCTTTGACCCTGATCGGGGGGAATAAAGGGCTGTAAACCTTGACACCCTCGACTCAAGGTTCACAAGAGTTTAACCAGGTCACATGGGCTCCACTTGGGTGACTTGTGTGTATGTGAGCTTGTGTGCGTCTGTCTGTGTGTATATGTGTGTGTGTTCTTCAGAAATGTGAAGTCCAATGTTTCCATGTAGAATGTTTCCAAAACTGATTTGGTCCCAAGGGAAGATTGAATTGGGCTGCCTTCTAGAGGATAGAGTTAAACATAGTGATCAAACAGCACCTCTCACTACAAGGGATTTGTGGAGAAGAAGGATCTTTATTAATGTAATTGCGCATGGAAAAACACTACACAACTAAATGAATATTCTGCATTTGACACATCACTAGCTGTATTACTAGGAGCATTAGACCATCACTATCTGCAGCACTAGAAGCATTAGACCATCACTAGGAGTGGGTAGCTCTGTTTAGAGCCCCGGGGACCAACTCCAGGTCTGATGCTGGTGCCTTGGTCATGGACACAGGCAACCTAACATGCATGTTTTATGGTCCTTATAGTGTTGGAGGAAGCCAGAGACCCCGAATGAAACCAACGTGAACACAGGTCAAAACCCAGGACCTTCTTGCTGTTAGGCAGCAGTGCTAACCACTGTGCCCAGGGTAAGCCTGAATGCTTTTGTGTAACTGTGTGTGTGTGTGTGTGTGTGTGTGTGTGTGTGTGTGTGTGTGTGTGTGTGTGTGTGTGTGTGTGTGTGTTGCTTTATTAACAAGTGCACAGTAAATGGGAAACAGAGAACAATCAGAAATCGGCTTCCGACACATAAACCTCTTACTCCCCGGCCTGTTTTCCGTCCCCGACAGAACAGAAAAATGCCAAAGTATTTAAATCCCCAGATAACTACAGTTTATAAAACACGGGGACGACCAAACAAAGACGCAACCTGAACCAACTGTGCAGTCTTTTTCCTCTGACCAAACGTGGTCACCTACGTAAACAGGCCAGAACCAAGTTACCATGGTAATGAACGGGGGTTTGACCTCACCCGATACCCACACCTCCTCCACCTACCCATGTCACAGAAATAGCTAGCTGTCATAGAAGGTAAAATTGATTATTTGACCGCCAATTAAGACACTGGAAAGACAACTAGAGTACTAGAATATATTAAATATATATAACCCACTACATTATGAGATCATTTGTGATAATTAGTGATCATTTTGAGATAACAACCACTTTATCAGCGGGGTTAAAAGCATAACTAGCATAGTTATGCTTAGTTTCAAATTTGTAGTTTCATATTTGTGTCAGTTTTCTTGGCAACGTCTGGTGGGTTCACCGTGCCAGTGGCTGAACTCTGCGCATGGTGATGTTCGGTACTACTGATGACGGGACGGGAGCTATTCTGTTTAACACAAAGTGCCGTTTCCATAAAAAAAAATTTAAAAAGCAGTGAGAGACATGCGCCCGCTGCCGCCGCGGTGACTGCTAATGCTTAGCCGACGGAAGCAGTTAGTCTTTTTCAACACCTCCTCACACTGCCCCTCAACGCCCAGAAGCTTGCCTCCTCTGTGCGAACAGCTAGCATGACTCGGCGCCTCTTATCAGTCTTTTATCAGGGCTGTTTAATGACAAAGGGAGGACAATATCCAGGGTGGGAGTTGCTACTCCTAACACAACAGCCCTACGTGATATCCACGCTCGACACACTGTAGCCAACTGTAGCCGGCTGGTGGTGGCGACCGCTTTCTAGACGGTGGTCTGGTGGTCTGGCCGTGGAGGTTTATATTATGTTGGTATTTCCAGTTAAAAGCACGCAGGAGTTGATAGCGTGGAACCGGGTTGAAATGCTACTAATGTGCCCAGTGGTTTATCTCATTTACAAGGAAACGTGGAGGAGATACCTCTTCCTTGGTGAGATAAAGAAAAAAATAAGATGTGTGTGTGTGTGTGTGTGTGTGTGTTTGTGTGTGATAGCCACACAATAAAACACGGAAATGTTAAGAGGATAAGGAGATGACTACATTCAAGGGGGGGGAAATTCTGCGGTACGGAAAATAAAAAACAACACATTTATTTGCTAGCTAACCCATTGACTACCTACCTCTGTTCTTAGTAACAGCTGACCTTTAATACAGATGTGTGTGTGTACGTGTGCCTGTGTGTGAGAGAAACATGAGGACATGAGGCGACCACAGGTAGATGATTAACCTCAGCCAACGCAAATCACAGCTCACTCACATGAACAGAGAGGGGAGGTGCATTTAACAATCTTACAACCTGTGTTCCTGATGAACCACTCCATTGAATAAAACAAACGGTCGTCACAGGGTCACGGAAACAAGGTTCAAGATAACTTTTATAACATTTTATAACGGGGTCAAAGTTATGTATATGATTGACCGAGGCACCTGATCCTCTACATATTAACTGTGTCTCAAAATGCTACTGTTGGTTGGGACTCGGGAGCGCGGCTGTGTCTCTCTAGATCTGTGAACTTCTGATTTATGTATGGCTTTGCTGCGCTACCAACTGAATACACGTTGCTGTGGGAATATGATGTATTTCATCAAGTGCCCCCTTAAATCTTATAGTGGATATGAATTCTCAAGACCTCGATCTCAGTATAGCTCAGCTCTCCCTGGCACGTGGAGACCCAGTGGTCACTCGCTGACCCCCTAGTAACGGGGTCAGTCGGCTACAGAACTGCAGCCGCACCAAGGAAACACCGGCGTTCTCGCTGGCTCTTTAACGTCGTCGTTTTTTCAACCCAACCGACAACCAAATGATGTTCTAAAATGCGACTGGCGTTAAAATGTTATTTCTGATTTTAAAAATACTAAACTCAATTCAACACAGATGAACCTAACACGATACCTAAACTAAAAGATCACAATTTAAATTACCTCAACTGCCCTTTCTAATTTACCTCATCTGTCCGGCCCAGATTCTCTCAAAGTCTCCCTTGAACAACACAAAGCATTCAACCTAAAGCTCTGACAGCCCTCTCTGTACGCCGGTAGGCAGCCATTCAATTCAAGCTGCCACAGTGTTATCAAGCAGTAACAATTCCTCAACCGCGATACAAAACAAGGCAGTTACAAAGAAGGATGTGCAACCGAATAGGCAGCAAACTTTCGTAAAAGAGGAAACCGCGGAAGGACAGGAAAGAGGAATAGAGAGAGAGAGAGAGACAGGGAGAGAGAGGAAGGGTAAAAGCAAGCATATCTACCCCTGTTCTTTCACAGCACTCCGCACTCTGGCCGGCCTATCTGGGAGTGTGAGTCCACCTCCATAAGAGACAGGTACAGAAGGGCACTGGGAGGCGGACCTCCTTGACACACACACACACACACACACACACACACACACACACACACACACACACACACACACACACACACACGCACACACACACACCCTGGGCCAGAGCTTAAGCCAGACCACAAGCGTGTAGGGAGGAGGGGCTAAAATCTTTGCTTGTGTGTATGTGTTTGTGTGTGTGTGTGTGTGTGTGTGTGTGTGTGTGTGTGTGTGTGTGTGTGCATCAAGATGGGCGGAGCACATCTTTGCAATTGCAGAGATTAGGAGAAGACACACACCTGCACACACAAACACACACACACACACACACACTTTCATAAATAGAACACACACACACACACACACACACACACACACACACACACACACACACACACACACACACACACACACACACACACACACACACCAAAGCACCTGTTAGAGAGATCCACAAATCTTTGACTCAGCTTCTGCAGCGTTACTAATGTAGGAGGAGGAGCTGACTTTTGGGGTGGTTGACATGGGAAATGTAGTTTTCTTTTAAAATCTTTCTTGTGGCTACTAAGCTATGAGTGAGAAAATTGAAAATGAAGTTGACTAATAAACCCTAAATTAAACTATGAACGTACATGACATTACATTTACTGTTATATGCATATTATGCATTATATAAACCTTCAATGCTGACTTTGTCTAGAAGAAAACTAAGAAAACACCCTGTGCGTGTGTGTGTGTGTTTGTGTGTGCACAATATGTGTGTGCGCGTTCGTGTGCGCGCGCGTGTGTGTGTGCTTCTGGTGGGCGTGTGCGTACATGCACACAACCTTACGTGTGTGTTTGTGTACATAACAACGGCAAATGCATCGCTAACACAGCCTCACCTAAGCAAACAACATACGCCTTACTTCAGCGTCCAAGAGGGCGAAACACAGAGCCAACAGACGGTATAAAAACTAGTCCAGCCCTGCTGCCCTGCCTCCCTCAGTGCTTCCAGAAGGAGGTCTGCACACACAGGAGAGACAGGTTTGGGAGAGGCAGAGAGGAAGAGGGAGATAGATAGATGGTAACTCGGAAGTTTTGAATCGGCTTTGACAATGAACATGTCTATTTCCCCATGGCAATACAGCCATGGTGGATTAATTTGAGAGAAAGGAGAACCAGATAGAGAGAGAGTAGCAGATAGTAACAGAAAGAGAGAGTAACAAGATGAATAGAGAGAGTAACAAGAGAGAGAGAAAGAAAGAGAGTAACAGTGTGTGTGTGTGTGTGTGTGTGTGTGTGTGTGTGTGTGTGTGTGTGTGTGTGTGTGTGTGTGTGTGTGTGTGTGTGTGCGTGTGTTTGGTCAACAGAGCCCAGTGAGTTTCAGCCACTATTGAAACCAACGACAATCCGTCATGATTGAGTTACCAGGCAGGGAGAATAACCTGTTCAGCATGAACAACTGATGAAAGAGAGAGAGAGAGAGAGTGAGAGGGACAAAGAAAGATTTTCGATTTTTTTCATGTAAATAGCTATGGTGGTGGTGTTGGTGGGGGTGTGGGGTGTTGGTGGGGGTGGAGCGCGACACCATAAATGCACCCCTCCTTCGACCAAGGTTCAATCCAAATCACAGATTAACTGACAGGCAGCCATCAGAGCCGGGGACCAATGGCAGGCCGCCGGCCCTCAGCAGAGGCACGGTAATGATCTCCGGCCCGGCGGGCGCAGGGCCGGCCCGCTTAACCATTAAGCCACACAGGAAGGCCTGGTGATTGTACTGGCCCAGCTCGCTGACATGCCCCCCCACCCGCCCTGCAATCATTGCTCTGGTCTCCCTGAATCATTGGTGAGGACGAGACAGAGTGCTTTGCCAATGGACACTAACTGCTGGCAGCTGGCTAGATCAATATAAGAATGCAATAAAACAGCACAATAAAACAACATCTATCCTTACTGTCTATCTATCGTCAGTCAGGGAGATGATGGTGCACAAATAGCATTTATCGATCTGACTGACCGCCTGTTTGTCTATACATCCATCCATCAATGTATCTATCTATCTATCTATCTATCTATCTATCTATCTATCTATATATCTCTCTGTCTGTCTATCAATGAATGAATGAATGAATGAATGAATGAATGAATGAATCAATCAATCAATCAATCAATCAATCAATCAATCAATCAATCAATCAATCTATCTATCTATCTATCTATCTATCTATCTATCTATCTATCTATCTATCTATCTACCTATCTGTCTGTACGTCAATCCGTCTGTCTTTCTGTGGGTCTGTATGCCGGTCAGCAACAGAGGAAATATTGACCCACAGGTATGATTCAGGGGAAAACCCATGTGACAGACGGCGGTCAGACAGTGGGTGAGAGCTGCTGTCTGTCCGCTCCAACCGACCACAAGGCGTCAAAGCCCAGAGCCCAAACGAGAAGTGAGAAGTGTGTGTGTGGCAGGTCTTGAGACACGCCCAGTCCTCGAGCGCTGAGCTAGGGGTTCATCCGGAGACACAAACGGGATTCAACCACGTGGGGACTAAACCGATCAATAGCACAGGACGTGACGAGGAGGCACAGCGGGATCCGTCCGGACCAGGGTCGGACTGAACCTGTATGGCGGTGCATTCGTGTTGTTTGATTTGTACCTTAACACGCGGGGTTACAGACTGCAGTTCAGTGTGTATTTCAGGTTGTCATTGGCAATGAATTTCATTAGGTTTCAACTCAAAAGGGTTGGGTTGGACCATGTGGTACCAATACTTTTTTATTTGTTGTCACAATTTGTTTTGTGTTATAGCTTTGACTATCCAATTACTCACTAGTATTGTTGCACAATATAAGATGTGATGAATAATCAATGATGTAAACAAACATCAGACATTAGTAATAGACTTTGGCTTTTCCAATGTTAATGTACATTTCCCATGCCAAAGAAAGCCTTTTGATTTAAACATATTTGTGCTTTTCGACACTATAAGCTAAGCTTGGTTCTGATTCTGTTTGAGTCTGTGTTGCTGCATTACACCATTACCACCCAGTCAAATCATCACTGTCACAAGCGAGTCTTCATTCATTTGGTCACCACATTCTATCTCAAGGGCACCATCTCTCTATGCACCCACCGGCGAGTTTCACAATAAAAGCGTCTATTAGCCGCTACACGTTAGACACTTCACTAGAAAGATATTGGCAGGGTTTGAGGTCTTTCTCTAACGTCTATGCTAGTCCTCGTTTCATGTCTCCACCTTCCCTAGTCCCTCCTTGTTCTTTTTTCTTCTCTCCCTTGTTTCACCTCTTCACCGGTACCTGTTGCCCTCATTCCTGCCGCTCAACAGAGCCCGACAGGGGGGCAGGGGAGGAGAGGGGGGAGAGAGTTCAGTAGGGACAGAGATGAAAGCTGAGGCACATAGGGACGATGAGAGAGAGACATGGAGAGAGAGAGAGAGAGAGAGAGAGAGAGAGAGAGAGAGAGAGAGAGAGAGAGAGAGTGAGAGAGAGTGAGCGGGAGAGAGAGAGAGAGAGTGAGAGGGGGGAGAGAGAGAGAGAGAGAGAGAGTGGGGTGGGGGAGAGAGAGAGAGAGTGAGCGAGAGAGAGAGAGTGGAGTAGGAGAGAGAAAGAGTGAGAGGGGGAGAGAGAGAAAAAGAGAGAGAGTAGAGTAGGGGAGAGAGAGAGAGTGAGAGGGAGAGAGAGAGAGAGAGAGTGGAGTGGGAGAGAGAGAGAGGGAGAGAGAGAGAGAGAGAGAGAGAGAGAGAGAGAGAGAGAGAGAGAGAGAGTGGAGTGGGGGAAAGAGAGAGAGAAAGAGTTCTAACAACAGGGCATGAGACAGTTGGAACCATAGGTTCTCTAGAGGGTCTTCCCCAGAGGGCCCTTCAAACAGGACAGAACGTCAGGACAGGAGGACAGATTGGGCTGGTGGCAGACATGTTGACTCCTTTTCAGTTACTCACAGTTATTGGAATAAACAATCTTATCTTGTAATCTTACACCCTTATATTTAAGACCAAGAGCATCCAGAACTTATGGAGGCTCAGACTTGCAACTGCCAAACGATTCTAAAAAAAATATCATGGTCAGCCATTTTAAAGCGGCAATCATTAAGCGCTCTGTCTAAAGAGTTTTTTCCCCACTGAGGAAATCTCCATAAGACCAGAATGCATCATTGAAAGCGTGAAGATCCTGAACTTGTGTAACCTCAGACTAGTAGTCGGCCATTTTGAAGCATCAATCACTTCGTTTTTTATCCCTCTGGAAAGAAAAAGGAGTAAAATCTTGACAAAGCGGTGTAGATTAAGTTTTAAGTCAGCGCGTATACCCCCCCCCCCCCGTCGTCCAGTCCTCGCACAACTGGCTGTATTCATCGGGGAGCGCGCTAATTTGGTTTTAGCTTTATCTGAAAGAAGCTTTACGTCTGCCCGCAAACATTCCACAGCCTAATCAGTGCGTGTTCAAGGCCGTGGCAGACCTGCGTCCAGACAATCACTGCTGACGTTGACACTGTCCCCCTCGTGATAAAGACTTTACTGGCCCTGTGTGGATTAGAGGTCAAAGAGTTTCTATGTGTTATAACATTGATATGCTCCAACCATACATATATTCACTATGGTGTGTGTGTTGTTCCAACATTTATACCCGCTCTATCCCACTTATTACTTATACTGGCTTAACACTGACGCACGTGCGCACACACACGCACACACACACACACACACACACACACACACACACACACACACACACACACACACAGTTGTCCCTGAAGGTCCACCCTGTGTTAATACCTCAAGATAATTCTGTGTGTGTTTGTTCTAGTATAGAACTGCAGTGCTATACGTACATTGGCATTGTATTGTAATGACTTAATATTATTAATCAGCATTAGAAGGTGTGCATGCAGGTACACGTACAGGACAGACACGCACACACACACAAGCACACACACACACACACACAGCGTTTTTTACAGGGGTTAAAGTCCACACGTTACACCATCAAGGAACAGGAAGTGTCATGAATATAATACAAGCCTCGCCAGTATCTTAACCTGCCCCCACTCACACACACACACACACACTCCACCCTGTTAGCACACACACACACACACACACACACACACACACACACACTAATCTGCAGGTCCTGCTGGTTTCTAGTTTCTATACATGGTTGTCAGCAGTGGGTAGATGGCTTTAATGGCCTGTCCTTTGGCCCTAGTGTGTCCTGTAGCCTTACTAGTTCCCTATTAAAATCAGCAGTGTCCAATATCCTTGGTAAATTGATATACTATGTATATATATATATATACACAATATACTATAGTGTCTCAATAAAAAGCCATTACATTGTCCACCATCAGTCCTCCAGCTCTCAAACACTGTGAAGTTTACTGCCTTCCAATCTATAGACTTTACTTCTACATTATGTTGTTGTTTTTTATACACCAACTTATTTACAAATAAACCTTGCCACAACCTTGGCACTTGGCATTAAATTATTTCAGTAATAGCTGTTGCCAAGGGAATTGATGGCAGTTAGCCCCTCCCACAAAGAAGGAACAATTTGTCTTAAAAAAATCGACAGTGACTCTACTAAACTCTCATCACAACATTTTACAAATGCATGTTAGTGGCAGTAAAGGCACCACACGTGTACAAAGACGTGGTCAGGTGTGTGTGCGTGTGTGTGTGTGTGCGTGTGTGTATAAGGCGACGTACAACAGTACAACACAAGATGAACTCAAAAAAGCACAAAAAGAGACACAACGACTGACGTGTGTTTACAGAGAAAACACACACGGTTTAAACCGACTGGCGCCCCCCCCCCCACACACACATATACACACACACACATACCTGTATTCCACGCTGTGGAGCACGGCGACACACAGGAAGAGGTCCGAGGAGAGAGCGAGATGACGCGTGTAACCTCAGCTCATTCAGCGCTCGCTCTGCCTCGCTGGTGGGTGATCCTCTCTCGTCCCGCTCAGCCAGGGCCCTCCGTGTGTGTGTGCGTGTGTCTGAGGCAGGCAGGCCTTCTCACCCTCTCGCAGCAGTGTGGCTGTTTGACTGTGAAGACAGCAAAGGTGGATTAATGTTTACCTTGTGTGCCCGACAAACAGAGAGAGAGAGAGAGAGAGAGAGAGAGAGAGAGAGAGAGAGAGAGAGAGAGAGAGAGAGAGAGAGAGAGAGAGGTGGGGCCACCTTACGGCACATAACCCCCCCCCCCCCCCCTCCACCCCCCTCTCCTTACCTTTCTCGCTCCTTTGGTCTATTCTATGTCCCCCCCCCCCCCCCTCTCTCTCTCTCTCTCTCTCTCTCTCTCAGCTGATAAGGAAATGGGACAAAAGGAGAATCGGGGCGTGACAATTTCATTCTGATTGAAAACAATCAAAGGGTGTTAAGATTGAGAGAGACTTTGTGTATTTCTGTGTGTGTGTGTGTGTGTGTGTGTGTGTGTGTGTGTGTGTGTGTGTGTGTGTGTGTGTGTGTGTGTGTGTGTGTGAGAATGAGTACCTGTCTGTGTGAGTGGGTATCTTTCTGTGTGAGTGGGTACCCGTCTGTGTGTTTGTATGTGCCTGGGTGTGTGCATGTGCGTGTGTGTGTGTGTGTGTGTGTGTGTGTGTGTGTGTGTGTGTGTGCTGCATACAGAGGTAGTATAAATAATCACAGTTGAGTATATAGCCCTGAAAGTTCAAGATAAAGTCTCTCTTAACGACTTATGTAAGTAACTTTAGGTCATCTAAATGTATCTCAGATACTTTGAGTAAGTATTAGAGCAGCCCAATAAGAGAGGAGAGCCTTGGAAGAAGAGTTGTTTTCTTATCAGAGAAGAAGAAAAGTGCAACAAGCCTCTTTATGTACTGAGTCTGATACGCTTGGCTCCTATATGAAACAACACAGCCACTACATTTTGCTACATTTTAGCTTTGTGTGCTTTGCTCTTCGATCCTTAGTTAAAAGTGATTTGCTGTTTTGCTTTCTGTTTTCCCAGTTTTTTAAACATCATACCAAAGTGATCTATCACTTGATCCAAAAATATGACATTTATAAATCAAAGAGGAGGAAATAGTACACACACACACCTGTACTACGTATGCTACGTATACTTGGTGGAAAAATACTCACACTCACACTGCACATAATAGTTTTTAGGATGCCGTGACTGAGGTTTCAGACGTCAATTCCAGTAAGAATGGCAGTTAGTCTATTGATAGGTACAGTCACAAGGAAACCAGCCACAGAATGGTTTTTTTTATGACACAATGAATGATGTCAAGATGAACAGATAAGTGCTGCTCAGATTATCATAATAAGTATAATTATACACATACAAAATATGTCTGGTAGTTACTATGTAATAAATATGTGGCAGTAGGTTACATGCGGAAACATCAAATAAAAACGAACACAACCACACAGAGACAGACAGTTTAGTTTGTTTGAGAAACACTGTGATATGGTCCTATTCAAAGAAGGATGTATTTGTCAATTCGCCACGGTCAACTTCCCCTGAACCTCCCAAGGAATGAGGGACACCCCAAGAAAAAGACATTTATTCCTTCAGATGTCACTGCGAAGCAAACAATGCGACCGTTACAGTCGATTTACGCGGACAGTGATTCTATCGTGGAACAGGTGAAAAAAAGGGGGTTGTTTTGAAAGCAGCTTTGTTTGGTGCATGAGTCGGTGCGTTGGGCACACTGTGCTACGCCACAATGGAGCCTGATAAGGAGAGTGTAGACCAAACCTACACACATTCCAAGGGTACTCTTTATCACCATAGGAAAGAACGGAGAATGTAGGAAACAAACAAGGAAAGAGAGACACAAAACTACTTCCACGCACACAAAGTGTGAATAATTAAATGTAAACGTAGAAAAAGATGGAGAGAAGGAAAGAAATCAATTTAGAATTTAGATGAAAGGAGGTATA
>NC_140273.1:7572327-7610279 GCF_964030765.1 Micromesistius poutassou | reverse complement strand
CTTGATTTGGTTTGATTTTTATTAGGAATTTAAAAGTACAAACAACTCCAAGGAGTATCAAATATACAATAACCCCAGAGGATAGCACTTAAAAGCATTACTTAAAACCCTTATTTCCAAAGTGGCCCTCTACGTCACATTAAGTACACGCACATCATATTAACACACACATACTATAACTAACACACACATACTATAACTAACACACACATACAATAACTAACACACACACATACAATAACTAACACACACATACAATAACTAACACACACACACACAAACTATAACTAATACACACAAACTATAACTAACAAACACATACTTTTACATATATGGACACACATCCATATATGTATCACAGATGGATGCCTGTACATCTTAGATCACATAAGCACGGAGACAACAACCTTGTGGTGTTTAAAATAAGGGGCCGGTCTGGATAATGTAGTGGCTAGTGTGTCCCAGTGGAAAGAGACTAGGGTCGATCCCCAATGTCCACAGCTCAGCTGTAGACATTGAGCAAGATTGCTCACCACTACCTGTTCCTTAGTGAAATGTGCTCTGCTTTGATTTGGATGAATTACAAAACTGAAAAGTAAAGATACAATTTAAAAAAAGATAGGCCTTAAGGCTGGAAAGGTTTGCGTGTGTGTATGTGCTGACGTAATTGCGTGTCTCAGATAAGTAAACACAATAAATCCTGTTCAAAAGCCTTCGGGATAGAGAATGAACAAAGATTAATCATAAAGTTCAAGAAAGGTCAGAATGAACTGATGGCAATTCTTTGAAATGTTTTGTTTTGATCCTCATGATACACATGAAAGCTCTTGTTTAACACATAAAGAAGGTGATCAATAGTAGTAGTGTGTGTGTAATAGTGTGGTTTGGCATCTTTCCCTCGCCCTCAAGGCAGTACTGTCAAAATCATGCGACAAAATGTTCCCAGGAAATTAGCTCTAACCCTTTGCCTCTGTAATAAAAATGTCAGAATTATTAATCAAGGTGAGCATTAAGCATCAAAAAATCATACTCCATGAAATCCATGGCAGTCTCAACTCTATCAACTTCCATCCATTCCTACAAGCCAGTCTAGTGGGTGGAGTCTATCTAACCTCCTGGCAACGGAGCCAAGAGGGTGAGCAAACATCATACCCTCACGTGGCCGAGCCGGGCCATTCACACAGTGACGACGGTGGGGCTGAATGGAGACACAGAGGTTCAGACTTTGAGGAAGTACAAAGTACACAAGACAGCGACACACACACCCTCCCTGTTTTCTTTAATGCTGACATAAGTGCTGACAATGCAATACCATACTGAAATAATGAACATGATATTAGTATGGATATATTGGCTTGGATATTGGAGTTCAATGTCATTTTTCTAAAGTATCATCTTCTAGGCCGGGTGTCGACACCTTGCCCCTGCAAGTTATTGAAGGAATCCATGCAACAAAAAGCATTGTGTCCAAACTCAAAAAAACAAAATCAACTTTCACATACTGTAACCGAGGAGGGAAATTCTGCGATCGCCATCTCTGATATGTTGCAATCTGATTGGGCATCGCCCAGCTACAATCTGATTGGCCAGCCACCATCTTAGACTATATGTGATGCCGCCAGCAAGGAAGCAAACCAACAAAGAAATCCTAAGATTCTGGGAAGTGTTTCGGTGCTTGGGCTCATATTACCGCCTCACCGGTCCTCTCAACAGGGATTTTCTGCATCTTAGAATCCCATCATGTCATCCAGCGCCCCTATACTGACAGAAATGTGCCCTGATATGTCACCAACGTATAGACATACTATTTCCTATTTAGTCCGAAGCGACTTAAATGCATGTCATTAAGGGGCAGGTAGGGGTAAGGCACTATGAGTACAGGTAGACTACGGAGATCCATCCCTGCAGTGGGACTCAAAGACCATAGCCAGTGGACTATTCTGAACCAGATATGGATCTGAATCAGACCGCATATGAAAGCAGACTTCAATCAGATTTGAAAAGATCAGCTTCCATCCACTCAGAGTAAAATAAAACCCTCCATGTAGCCGTAAAATACCAGATCCAGAGATGGCAGAGACAGTTGAAGAAGCTCTGACGTCTGTTGTCATAATTAAGACTGGAGAAGCTTCAAGAATTAGGTTCTGTGCCGGAACGTTACCTGGTAGAACCCACAAGGTCATCTCTACCTCTCTGCTCCGCCTCTACAGACGGGTCGTATGGACTCGGACTCGAACGCCGACGAGACTTTCTAAACTCTGAAACACTGATGCAGAGCGGCAACGACACATAAACACAGCTGAAGGAAGGCAACTCTCACACACACACACACACACACACACTCAAACACACACTCACACACACACTCTCAGTCTTCTTCCAGGGTTTAACAGGAGTGAGCTGGCGGTCTTTTGTCTGGATGGAAGCGCTCAGGATGGCGGTACAATAGACGGAGACCCGAGATACCCCGAACACCTGATAACGACTAACAAAGCCTCTATTGACCAATTAGAGAGCGGCGTGGAGGGGGGAGCGAAGGGAACAGGGTATGTGTGTCACTGTGTCTCCTCTTACCGTTTATTGGGACCGAAAAATTAGTTGATATCATGTCAAGTTGTTTCCCTCGAAATTGCGTGCGTGTGTGCGTGAGTTTCTATGTTTCTGTATGTGTGTGTGTGTGTGTGTGTGTCTCTCTCTCTTGTTCTTACTGTGTGTGTTTGTTCAGAGGTAGAGATGGGTCTCATTCTGTATGGGCAGGCTCTGACCTTGTCCTCAAAACTATTATTCTGACACAGTACAAGGGTAGCAGAGAGAGGGAGCGAGAGACACACAGGAGGCAGAGACAGAGAGACAGAGAGAGAAAGAGAGACGGGGAGAGAGACAGAGAGAGAAAGAGAGAGAGAGAGAGACAGAGAGAAGGAGATAGAGAGAGAGAATAGAGAGAGAGAGACAAGTGAATCACAACTGGTGATAATGAGTCAGTTAGATACAGCAGTATATATAAATATATACTGAGGACTGGCCATGGACACACACACACACACACACACACACACACACACACACACACACACACACACACACACACACACACACACACACACACACACACACACACACACACACAGAGAAACAAATTTTGAAACTTTAAGTGTGTGTCACTACAGCGTTTACAACAGGGAGAGGTGTACGAGGAGGAGGAAAGGAGGAAGGAAGAGGAGAAGGAGGTGGATTTGAGCTTTACTGGTTGTTGCACTGTACAGCTTACGGTACAGCTTACAGTGCAGCTTACAGTACAGATTACAACCTTATTGAGAAAATTCCAGGTCAGCTTACGTCTGTCTCCAACTGTGTCTATTATTGCACACACACACACACACACACACACACACACACACACACACACACACACACACACACACACACACACACACACACACACACACACACACACACACACACACACACACACACACACACACACACACACACACACACACACACACACACACACACACACACCGAACCCCTGTAGTGCGGGGACATGGATGACGCGTGTTGGAAAGGATAATCAGCCAGCTGTACGCACCCCCATGGAGCTGCGCGGAACAGCCGACCCCACATGCATGAGGTCCCGGGTTCACACACACAGACACACACGCGCGCGCACGCGCACAAAAACAGAGCAACACGCCATGCACAAGACCACACTCACACCTCCCCCACACACACCAGCACACATTCGCACACTCAAATACTACACACACACACACACACACACACACACACACACACACACACACACACACACACACACACACACACATACACACACACACACACACACAGGTGATCTTGACCTGTAGGCCTCTAGCATTTAATCAAATGCAAGTAATTGATGGCCACATTTTTTGTTCTTTGTAAAATAACAATATCTGCTTCTTTGACTTGTGTGCCGGGTTGGAATCCGCTCACCTTTCTGTGTCACTGTTATGCCTCAAAATACTGTCAACGTGATTTCCAGATAGTGTTTATACTGTCTTGACGCTACACCTGACACACGCCTTCCTTTTACGGCTTTTTTTTTCCCCCAGTCTGCCTTCCTCTGAGGATATATCGCCATCTGTCGGTTCAGCTGAGGAATGTCATACAGTTACACCAATTTGTGTGACTGAATCAAACTTCAACCTCGTGACGTTACTTTTATTATTGTTAACACCCGTCGAACTCTGGTTTCGTTGATTATCTTCAGGTTTATCATTTTATGACTTACTATGGATGTATTTCCTGGTTTATGTTGGTCTATACTAGTTAGTACGACTTACGTGAACTTCACTGGAAAGGTCCAGGCTCCTCTTTCTTTATTAAAGACAGATCCAGGAGATATAAATTGTTAAGTATTCTGTCTGGCAGCTGCCACGATGTGACTTGCCAAATAAAATGTGATAATTTACAGTTTGATGTACACGTTTTTAATCTTCTAAACTTTCATTCCATTTAATGGTGGTTGCGGCCAAGCACACAAGACATGGGCTACTGTTGCATATGGATTCCAAGACTGGGGAGCAAGAGAAACGTGCAAGGAAAACCAAAAACCGTTACAAAGTGCAAAAAAGACACTTGGACAAATGGACATGTCTTGGTTATTTTATCAAATAATCGACATAATTATAGCACAAACTTGTTCATATTAATAATGATAAAAATGTGACATACAGAAGAAAATTCCAGTTAGGCAGTGCAATGACTTCAAGGATTTGGTTCGGTGGTCTGTATTTAAGTGGTAACAGCATTATTGGTTTGATATTCACGTTTACGCCGTAACAACGAGAAGGGAAATATGAAATTTTAAATATTTGTTTAAAAAAAAGAAAGAAAATAGTTTAACTCTGAACTCATGAGGTCTGTCACTCATGATATGACCTTCACAGACCGGCCTAAATGCATCAGATAAATATGCAGTTGTTATGGAAACATGTTGCGCAAGAGTGCAGTAGCAAAGGGTGGACAACCAACGTTCCAGCAGTCGAGGCCACGGTCGGCATGATCTCATCAAGTATGCAACACCACATCTCCACCCCTTAGACATTATTAGGAGGAACCAAAGTTGGTGAGAAACTGGTCATTGCAATCGCAGTTTGTGATTGGCTTGTTTCTGGTAATGTCACTGTGACAGGTTGTGTCTCTGCAGTGTGATGTCATTATTGTTGTTGTTTAGGGAGACTTTCAAAAGACTTATTCCTGTCCCTCGAGAAAGGCAGTTTTTTTTAGCAGCCATTAGGTCACTTGCTACCACACACAGTAACACCTCGGTGTGTGTGTGTGTGTGTGTGTGTGTGTGTGTGTGTGTGTGTGTGTGTGTGTGTGTTTCATTTCATGTGTTCAGACGTTTCAGTGCAGTAAAGGAGTGGAACCTGGCGATCCACAAGGACTTTGCTGCAGAACAAAGCATGCACACGCCACACGCTTTCTGTTGTTTCTCCACTCATGCTCCTACTCCCCAGCCAACTCCTCCTAGAGTCCCTGCTCCTCCTCCTGCTCCCCTCATTGGGGGATCAGCCTCTGAGCCAGGGTCTGGAGGACCTCCCTGTTCTCGTACAGGTACATCTGGGTTTCCCACAGCATGTCCACCAGGGCCGCGTCGCTCACCTCGTCCAGAAGCACCTCCTGGGAGAGCTGTGGGCTCAGCCTGGTGTGGGGGAGGGGAGGGTACGGTTAGCACTAGTGCAATAGGTGATGCTAATCATGCATATCCAATAAGTGTCTACACACACAGCAGCATGGAAGAAACATACTTGATATGCGATATCTACTGTTACTACAGAGGTCCCACTACCACTACTACCACTACTTCTAACTACAACCCTCAGCCCAACTTGTAAGTCCCTTTGGATAAAAGCGTCTGCTAAATGATTACATGGAAATGAAAGGAGGTATGGTAAGCGCTTCTGTGCATGCAGCCCATTAGCTGCTAACGCTAACTATGCTACAGGAAAAACCCATGAAGACAGGATTAACAGTCGAGGGACCGACCGGTTGTAGATGGTGTCGGTCATCTCACACCAGGCCGTGGCTCTGTCTACCGCACAGCCGTCAGAGTCGGTACACTGGAGAGACACAGACAGGAGACAGAGAGAGAAACAGAGACAGAGAGAGAAACAGAGACAGAGAGAGAAACAGAGACAGAGAGAGTATCAGAGACAGAGAGAGAAACAGAGACAGAGAGAGTATCAGAGACAGAGAGAGTAACAGAGACAGAGAGAGTATCAGAGACAGAGAGAGAAACAGAGACAGAGAGAGTAACAGAGACAGAGAGAGTATCAGAGACAGAGAGAGTATCAGAGACAGAGAGAGTATCAGAGACAGAGAGAGTAACAGAGACAGAGAGACGGGGACAGATACACAGAAACAGAGACGGAGAGAGAGCGACAGACAGACAGACAGACAGAAACAGAGAAACAGAGACAGAGATTATGTTGAATGTTATTAAGGCGATGTGGATTCAACACTATATTCTGTCAGTAGCCACTTGACTATCAGGACTAGATTGGCCTCTAGGATTAGACTGGCCTCTAGGACTAGATTGGACCCCAGGGGGTCCAGGCCCCTGATGTCACACTCACACAGTCCACCAGCATCTTGCCCAGCTCCTTCGCGCCCACAATGCTCTTGGCCAGCTCCAGGGGGTTGGAGGGCCGGAACACATCCACCGAGTTCACCACCACCTGGGGGGGCTTCCCTGGAACACACACAAAAAAAGAGGATATAAACTCACAACAGCCTTCACACGTACAGTATTTGATACAGATAGTATTTGTATCTCACCAGTGCCCAGGGAGACCACTATGCCCAGCTTCTGGACCTCCTGGCCACGGCCCTGAGACCAGACAAGAACAACACTTTATATAAGGTGCAACTGTGGGGGGAATTTTCACCACGTCAATCGTTTCTGTGTTAAACTGTTTAGAATAAAGAGTCATCCAACTTATAACAATTAGGCAAATTTAATTAAGTAAAAAAGGTACAATAACATACAACAAACAAACAATAATTGGAGAGCTCCCCAATGCATCGGCAAAAGCAAGGACTTCTTATACAGTGGCAGACAGGTCTCAGGCTGCTGAATACAGCTCTGCCCACAATAAAACCATAGTATTGGTTAACCAGATGGTAAACTATCGATGACCTCCTCAGGATGTCATAAAGGGGGGCGTAGCCGTGCCTTATCAGTTGGAGCGCTTTCTCCTCGACCTTTGCAAGGGGGCCAGGAAAACAGTTAGAGAAACAGAATGTGAAAATCTAATTTTCCCATTACACAACCCAAATACTAAAGTACATAATGTTGACTCAATATCCCTATGGGTGGGATGGTCAACACCGATGCTGACAGAACAACGCCAGAAACTGCTGTGTGCGTGAGAGAGTCAGTGAGTGAGTGAGTGAGTGTCTGAACAACCTCTGCCTTCAGAGCCTTGTTGTACTGGTGGATCTCCGTCATGGCGTCTAGCGTTGGGTTATTGGACAGCAGTCCACCGTCCAGGAAGCGACCCATTGGTCGGAAATAGGTGGGGGCGGCACCACTGGAGCGGGCTGCCCTCCAGACCAGCTGCTCTGATTGGATGAAATGATATCAATATGTAAAAACATATATTATCACTTCTACATGAGGTTTGAAATGGCACCTCACCAAACCACACCTAATGGTAACATAGTGGACCTTTTCACCCTACATGTTATTGTGATCCCGTTCATTTCTACCCATAATCCAATGTGCACATGCAAACAGGGACACACACACACACACACACACACACACACACACACACACACACACACACACACCTTCGTCGGTCACCTTCCTACGCTTCCTTGCGGGCTCCTGAGTGTATCCTACAATCAACACATCCTCATCCTCCCATCCTGCAACAGCAACAGGGTCGCCACTCAGACGCCAACCATGGGATTTGTGACGTCACAACACATACAGACGTACGCAAGAGCTCATTTCACGCGTGCACCAGCACACCAGGATGAAGGTGAAATAAATCAAATGAAGATAAAAATTAGGACTTTCCCCTTGCTGTAAGTGGAACGTTTAAAGCAGCCACTAGAGGGACTCCAGTTTGAGGTGAGCGATGACTGAACATTGAGGATCTAGGGCACTGGCCTCGGGAGGGCTGCGAGGATGTTCTGTGAGGATGAAAGAGGACCAACACACATCCCCCTTTTCTGGGCCGCTGTCAAGTGGTCTCCTGTTCTCAGTGATTAAGAAAGCAGGGAAAGTATTCGGGACTTGCTTGGAAACCACCTACAGAGTAAACAAGATGCAGCTACCTCCAAACAATCTTTCATTAGCTTGCTATTTACCCCCCCCCCTCCCAGAGCTGCAGTAAGTAGAGATAGCAATTAGCATTTAGCTAATTTGCTTTGTAGTGAGAAGTAGCAGGTAGACTGTCTCTGTGGTAGTGAATAGGAGAGGTTATGTTCGATTGTGGAGACGGCAGCTCTCGTGCACTGTCGCGAACTCTCACTCTCGTGCACTGTTGCGAACTCTCACTCTCGAGCACTGTCGCAAACTCTCTCTCGTGCACTCACTCCCCAATTCCCTCCCTCCAGTGCCCGCTCCCTCCCCTGCCCTCCCCTCCTTTGCCCGCCCCCTCCCCTGCCCCTCCCTCCCCTTGCCCTCCCCTCCTTTGCCAGCTCCCTCCCGTGTGCTACCTTGTGGGATGGTGAGTGGCTGGAAGGTGGCGGTTGAGGCGTAGGGCGGCACCCTGGCCAGGGAGGGGGGGTCATAGTTCCTGAAGATGTGCAGCTCCCCGGGGTGCCGGTCCGCTAGCACGCTGGTCACCATCACCCTGGAACCAGAGGGGGAAGCAGGGGGGGAACCAGAGGGGGGAACCAGAGGGGGAACCAGGGGGGGAACCAGAGGGGGAACCAGAGGGGGGACAAGGAGGGAGGAGAAAGAAGCCAAATGAGGAGAGGCAGACGGTTTAGATAAACAGGGACCTATGTCTATAGGTTTCAAACCCTGGAAAGCCTGATACGCATAGGTGTCCCGGCGATGCCTGAATTATAATCTGCTAATGAATTACATATTGGTGACGGCCCCTTACATACGAAACACGAGCAAACCACCACCAACGACTTCAGTGGGGTGCTGATATAGAGTTAAGGCACAAACACATCCGATTTTGTATTTCTGATTCTGATTTAGGAATCTGTGGATATCGTGTATCGTACCGGCTCACCAGTCAAACATTGACTTTGGGTACAAGTCCTTTGGTCCCTGTGTCTATGTGTTGCGGGTCGCTCGAGCCTCAGTGATGGAGGCCTTGTGTGTATGAGGGAGGTCTTCGTCACTCGCGGCGTTACCTGGGGAAGCGCACGTCGGCCATCTTGGTGTTCTCACCAAACTCCTTCTTCAGGAAGTCCTCGAGCGGCGCCGACTCGTACGGCCGGGAGCCCTTGAACACCTGCTCCTTCATCCTGAAGTACAGGCAGCGCAGGTACTCCATGGACTTACCTGTGGGGGGGGAGCAGACCCGGGTGTGTGAGTCAGAACCACGCCGGACGGACCCGTCCACGCACCACCCGACACCGCTTCGCAGAAACACACGCGCACACGCACACACACACACACACACACGCAAATCCCTCTCACTGCCACACAGACCCAAACCTGAAACCGTCTCACACACATACACACACACCTAGCTCCGAAAAAACACATCTCACACTCCCTCCGATACAGAAACACACACACCGAGCTGCATTACACACACACACCATGGATGATGGCCAGGGCCAGGATGCCCCCTGTGCTGGTGCCGGACACCCAGTCGAAGAGCTCCCTGGTGGGCCGGCCCGCCTCCCTCTCCAGGGCGATCAGCAGCTGGATCAGAACCAGACCCTTGATCCCCCCTCCGTCCAGACACAGCAGCCGGTCTGCCCTGAGAGAGAGAGAGAGAGAGAGAGAGAGAGAGAGAGAGAGAGAGAGAGAGAGAGAGAGAGAGAGAGAGAGAGAGAGAGAGAGAGAGAGAGAGAGAGAGAGAGAGAGAGAGAGAGAGAGAGAGAGAGAGAGAGAGAGAGAGAGAGAATTATATCAGTCGGGTGTAGTATGAGGAGCAAACAGGCAACATGACAATGGAATAACGAATAATGGAATCCAATGACACAAAACGTGACAACAAAACGATGGATTAGAGCAACAGTATGAGAGTACAGTAGACAGACAGTAGAACGCCGGACATGTGACCTACTTCTTCCTCTGGGTTTTACCGCCATCCACCGCCGATGACCCCCGACTCATCGCCCCGACTGAGGCCGCCACGTGCATTAGGTCATCAAAGCCTGTGCACGCACACACACACACACACACACACACACACACACACAATACAAGCATGCTAATGACCCAACGACTTACAGTGCATTCAGGCCCCTGTCAATAGGTCCTCAAAGGCTGTGCACGCACACACACACACACACAACACACATTTACTAATGACCCAATGGCTTCAATGGCATCAAAAGCAGTACATTACGGCTGGGAGTCCAGCACCATACTACCCTCCCTCCCCTCCCCCCACACACACATACTGTGAAGACACATTTAGAGGTCACATTTAGATTTTAATATGCATCGTATCATGGATGACGACCTCTAGTGGCCATGGAGGTGGAATGCATAAATCACACGTGATTTATGTTTATGTCAGTTCTTTTCGAGATTAACTCGAAAGTAATTTGAAGTAATAACCACCTCCACATGCAGAAGGCATCGTTTGTAAATGAAAGCTCAATTAATGGTTGTGAAGACAGAGGTCACATTTAGATTTGATTTGGTTCTTTAGAACACATATCAGCGGTGGGGTTTCGCTATGTATGAGGCCAGTTTGATTTGTAATCACACCGGGCGGCACTTGCCTGATTGCGGCACGTGAGGTGAGTGAGCACGGGTGAGGCAATAAAGGTCTGCGAGTTCCGGTCGGGCCATGAAGGGTTTGTGCACAGGAGAACGCGAGAGCACGCATTGGTAGGTAATTCATTTTTTGAACCAAGGTGTAGTTTGCACAATGCTCAGGTTTCTGGCACTTTTTCCCGTTCGCATGGGACGGCGCAGACGTCCTTAGTGACGTCTCGGGCACGTTTGGTGGAGGCGCACGTGGTAGAAATGTTTGTATGGAAGACCATTGATTATTAGATAACACAGTGATATTAGATAACATAGCGATATTGTAATTATATCATTTTGTTTATGGTAATATCTAACAGATTTATTTGGATTTGATTTAAATGTTTGATTACGCATTTTGATTTATTTGGAGAACTAACTTGATTTAATTTCTCTTTATCAATAGGTTTTCAACCTAATCCTAATCCGGAATGCTTGTTACATAATAAATGTTCAATAAAAACAAGGAAAAGGATTTTAGCTGTCCTGCGTCCTCTGTCTATCCATGCCATTTCAAGTTGGGCAAGCACAACAAATGACAACAAAACCCAGATAACGACACATACAATATACATTATGATACACTTCCTTGACAGGGACAAAGACAAGAGGTGGACAAACAAAGAACGTTTTCACTGGAAACGCTTTGAAATAGTGGTGGTGGGTCTGAATATCACCGAATATATGAGACCCATGCCTGGCTGTATGACCGCTGGTCCGGTAAAATGGTATGGATTCTCCCTACGGTACGAATCTCAGCAAAACTGTTTAACCGGTACAGTAGTAAATTGATTTTTTTCTCTATCAATTTACTCTGGAGGAAAGAGAGGCGCCTAACACTGATCCGTGCAGAGTGAAACATAAACAGTGCGCACTGCATTTAAATCCAGCCGATCAATGTCAACGGAGCTCTGAGGACGGGGATTGAATGGACTGAACTAGGGGAGTAACACCAAACACCAAAGAAGAAAACGACAGCGAAGAAGAATTGATGCCGCAAAAGGTTTTCTTTTGTCCATACTTTGATAGGGGGTTTGGCTTCAAATGAAATGACACTGGGGCAAACTACAGTGTATCATCTTCCCCTGCCTTCTAGCGCCAGTGTTTTATCGTGATTTATTTTAGTTCATACCCTGATTTGTTTGGCCATACCGCCCACTAGGGGAGACAGCACCGACTTGTACCATTTTGTTTTGTCTTTTGTAAACAATGCAACTTCAAAGAAGACGAGGGAAAGCTTGGCAAGAACAGCACAGCTAAAAAAAGAAAAATAAATTTAAAATATATATATATTTTCTTTTTTTTCCCGCTACGTACCGAAATGAAACGTACATCGAACCGTTAGACCCGTACCGAAATATTTCGGTTTGAATACGCGTATCGCTACACCCTTACTGCAGACCTTCAACAGGGACGTCCTGTTTCCTTTGCCAGTGGGCGGCTGGAACGAGGCCGGATGTTCGTTGTTAACCCCGAAGACATGAATAGAAAGAAAGGCACAGCTTCTATCGATGTATTTTTGGATGACAGACAAGTGAAGCAATGTTTTGTCTTTCCAGGCTATTCTCGTCGGACACGTTGACAACCTAGGAGGAGCTAATCTAAGACTTAGATGAACACAGATGGAGTAACGATTCGCAGCGAATTAAATTTCAGGAATGCACAATAACAAAATCTGTGTATAGTGGAATTGACAGGTTGAAGGTGGGGTAGATTCAAGCCATCTCCACCACATACCACCATATCATTTTAGCAGTGTTATTGCTCCTTCCTTACAATCATTGTATTAAACCCGCCCCATATTACATAAAACGGTTGTGATTGGCCCAACCCGGAACAGATCTGCTGGAAATCTGTCTGTCAGATGCATATGCTAGGAGTGCAAGTAAAACATGAGCTTGCAGATTCATCTGGTTCCCAGGCTACATTCTAACATGGAAGGAGGGCCAAACTATAGGACAAGGTGTGGACATGGCCTCAGCACCACTTGCCTGGTGGTGGAGGTTGGGTGGATAGCTGGGGTCGGGTGGAGGATAGTGTTTACCTATGGCTGGAGCAGAGGGTGTAGCTGAGGGGGGGCTGCTAGGCGTGGGGGGGTGGCAGCGTTGGACACCCACGCTACAGAGCATGTCCAGCAGGATCTTTCTATTAGGACCTGGCATGCATGCATACACACACAAATGGGTTAGACATGCACACACACACACGCACGCACATGCAGAGAGAAGGAGAGGGAGACTGAGACAGAGAGAGAGAGAACTGGAAATGGATTGAGAAGATGTCAAGTAAGTGATTATCGTGCATCAACAAAAACCAATAAACACATTCTCTTCCTTGCTCCAAACACAGATGTTCTCCTTATTCATCTTAAAGTTGCAGTTCGTAACATTTCAACTAGCTCATAGCTTAAAATAACCTGAAAATATCTGAAGACAATGCTTATGCCTAGATTGTGAGTTTAAAAAGTTATTGATAAAATCACATCCTATAACAGATGTATTCTACAAATAAAAAATGCTGGGCAGCCGGTAAGTTTCCCTTTATTACAAGAATCATACTATCGACACTCCAAAAAACCTTAAAGGTCCCTGACCAGACCACCCACTGAAGACTGTAACTCACAGTTGAACTCGGAGGTTGTTATGACAACCATTGTCCCCATTTAAAAAACAAACAAATACGTAGTGTGAGGATATACCTCCGGTTAGGATGAGGTCATCACTACATGTTTAATGTGGGGATCAACTGTCACCAGCCTTCTACAGTTGAATGAGCTCATGACATGCTACGAAGAAACATAGCTGCTATCTAGTTAGCCACCAATTCAACAGGAAAACACCTGAAAACCAGGATATGTTGGTCTCTAGAAAAAATATATATTTTAGCTAACCTCAGTTCATTCTAACATAGCCATGAAATGCAATGATAGAATTATTAGAATTAGTAAAGTTGAAAAAAAGAAAGAATTTCTTGCAATTAGCATTTTGCATGAAATCCTTTTGAATGTAACCTAATGCCTTTGCATAGAGAACCATCCATGTATTATGTATGTCATGTTATGCTATGTATTATGTATATGCACACATGCTTGTGAGTGACACCAGATGTTTGCGCGTTATAAACATCTCCAACAGCAAAGGCAAGGGTAGATTCTTTCTGCCCTTTTTTATGGCTGTGATACTGTTTCTGTGTAGTCACTAGTGGACACACACACACACACACACACACACACACACACACACACACACACACACACACACACACACACACACACACACACACACACACACACACACACACACACACACACACACACACACACACCTTTGCTAGTGCGAGCGGCGATGAGCCCAGGGGTCTCTCCCAGGTCGTTGTGGATCTCCACATCCGCCCCGAACACAATCAGAGCCTTGATCAGGTCCATTTGGTCCATCTGGGGCCCCAACCCAAACACACACAGGAGGAGACTCAAACATTGCAGCTCTGATCTCGCATCTCGTCATGTACAGCTCAGTCCCGTTCACACAAATGGAGATCACCAGAAATCAAAAGAAATCAGAGATGCCCATATATCAACAGAGATGATAAAAAAACCAAAAAGACCATCCAGAATCATTTAAAATCACAACAAACCATCAGCACCAGAAATGCTAAAAACAAAACTCCTACTTTGGACCTGACCCACACTAGGAACTGTAGAGACAAGAAATGTCTTAACTATTTTACATTCACACACACACACACACACACACACACACACACACACACACACACACACACACACACACACACACACACACACACACACACACACACACACACACACACACACACACACACACACCTTCATGGCGAGGTGCAGCGCCGTGTTGCCGCCCTGCCCCCTGAGGTTGGCGTCAGCCCCGTGGGTCATCAGCACCATGGCCGCCTCGAAGCGCCCCCTCTTGGTCACAATGTGCAGCGCACTCTCCCCCGTCTTACTGAGGTAGTTCACCGCACAACCCCGCTCCAGCAGCATCCTGCACATCTGGGAGGGGAGGGCGCAGCGAGGGATTAGATAAGATGTACTTTACATGGCATGAATATATATGCCGTGTGTGTGTGTGTGTGTGTGTGTGTGTGTGTGTGTGTGTGTGTGTGTGTGTGTGTGTGTGTGTGTGCGTGCGTGCGTGCGTGCGCACCTCAGCGGTCTTGGACCAGTGGAGGGGACTTCCTCCGTAAACCGGATCCTCAGCCTGGAGCTGTCCTGGGTCAGCAGTAAGGACCGCCTCCGCACACCTAACACACATACGCACACACCCACACAGCTCACTGAAGTCCCTCATGTACATACAGCAACACATGTACCCATGGTAAAAACGCATTACATTTTTTTAACTGGTTTCCCCACAGACCCAGGACCAACAGAAAAAACATTTATCTGTTTAATCCTCACGCGGCGGCCCATTCTTACCCCTTTTCGCTGTACTTCATGGCCGAGTGGATGGGGTAGCCGCTGCTCCCCGTCACGTCGCAGCGCGCCCCTCCGCCCAGCAGGGCGGCCACGGCCTCGGTCCGGCCCAGGCGGCACGCCACGTGAAGCGGGGTCTCCCCTGCAGCGTTCAGCTCGTTAACGCCGGTGCAGAGACGTGAACACAGCACCTGGTGGGGAAAAGAGACATTTGACACGGTCACTCTGCTGAATAATAGATTATTCCCTTTATTCATTAGCAGTATATTAGGGGCCCGGAAACTGGAGTGGCTATGAGGTGTTTGACCTGCCAATCAAAGTACACATAACCTACAGCCTAGGCATCTCCAATGACATCTATATGATTACACTAGGAGTCTTAGTGAATACCCAAGGAGGACAACAGGACAGCAGTGTGTAAATAGCTAGTAACTGTACAGTGTTCTGCACAGACGATAACAACGCGCACAGGCCTTGTTTACCAGCGTACTGGGAACCCCGCTACCTCCTGAATCACTGTTTAGAGGGGAGCCCTCTCAAACTCACTGCGCTGTGATAGTAGAATCATGTCTTGTTTTCTATTCTTAGGACGTTAAGAGCTGTTAACATTACTGGCAGATTTTTAGCCAAAGGGACTTGTTAGGTCCCATGGAGATACGTACCATTATAATGCAGGGGTTATGCATCTTGCTCAAGGATGCTGTGGGCATGAGGGTTAAACCAACCACTAGCCTGCCCTGGGAGTGGTACAGGATAACTACATAATGAGCCATTAACATATTCATCCTTGTAAAACAAATGATATTCCACATTGATGCATCACGATTGTCACGGAACCAAAAGAAAAAGAGGAAAAAATTAAATACCCAACCCACTTATGAAAGAGTGGACTAGCATGAGAGCAAAACGTCATTCCTAAAAGGGTGGGATAGGGTTGACCAGAATGATATCATTGATTTCTGGAAACGATTACCAAATATTACAAAGCATCAATTTGTGTGTCAGGGGGGCTGGGCCGTGGCTAGGGTGTGTCTGACTCCCAGTGGAAAGGTACTGGGTTTGATCTCCCATGTTCACAGTATACTTGTAGCATGGCATGCTACAAGAAAGCTACATTAACCCCTAGCTGCTCCTGTGAACCATGTGTATCACAGTCCTGTTTTGCAGTCACTTGGGATTAAAGTGTCTGTTATGTGAATAAAATGGTACATATTGCCACAAATGACTGTAAACATAGAAACAGTAACCGTGGAGAATGATGGGGAACAAGTCGGAAGTGGGGGGGGCGGAGCGTCACCTTGACGACGGCAGCCGTTTCCTGCTTGGCGGCGCAGTGCATGGGCGTCTCGCCGTTGTGGTCGGCGATGTCCGTGCGCGCCTGGCTCTCCTCCAGCAGCTCCCGCACGCACACCACGTCGCCCCGCTCGCACGCCACATGCAGCGGAGTCTGGCCCAAGGCGTTGCGAGCGTTGAGCTGGCTGGCCGGGGTGGGGGGGGGACATGCCAATCAGACAGGATGTGTGGTTAATATCTAGTGCACACTGAGCTTTCAGCTGGCAGCGGCACTAATGTTTTCCTGTGCAGCTGAGTGTTGAAGCCCAACCTAGTTGAGACCCCACCCTGGGCTGTAGCACACAGCTCAGATTTTCCAACCATTACACATCAAATACTATCAATTTAAACTTTGACCCCCGTTTGACCCAGACCTTTTAAAACACGGCTAATCCTATTAGATATAGTGTGTAGCTATTAGCTATGTTTTGACGTACAGGCTATAGCAAAGGAATCCAACCACACATTAAGTCAGCATCTCTGAGATACCAAAGCTATTCAATGTACATTATCAATCTCATCACAACCTCTGAAACCAAACTTATTTTCTGTCGGTAATGGCCATCAATCAGGGTTTCAGTGCTCATTCTAGATTTCCTAGATTTCTGTGGTCAACGGTAAGATGGTAAGAATGTTTGTTCTAAATAATTTCAAAGAGAGGCTATAAGACAGATGTACCAACACATCCCTATATAATCAAAAACTAGGTACTGCCAGCTCCCATCATCTCACAGCATACTCAGTGTAAAAGCACACGGACAGCGGTAAAACCCATGAACACTGACCTCTGGATATAGTTGTGTTTCAGACACTCCCGCAGGCCCCGGTCCACAGCAATATGGGCGGAGCTCCAGTCTGGGTGGCTGCGGAGGCAGTCCACGATTGGCTGGGTGTTCTCCGCCTTCAGGTGTAGGGTCTCGTAAAAGGGGCGGAGCTTGAGGGCGTACTGCGGGAACCAGTTGAGGGCGTCCTCCTCCGCTGGCACCTGGAACAGCCTGGTGGGAGGGGGGGGGCAAAGGACAATGACCGCCCCCATTACTTTATCTAATTATCTTTATCTTATTTATATGGCAGATGCTGAGTTCCTCTGGCAGGCGGTTTCAGATGCACTATAGGCAGCAGGATAATGAAATCTAATCTTGATTCTTGAATCTCGATCCCCCATATCCTCAGCCTACCTGTAGGCTTCCAAGAGCAAGCTACCCAAACCCCCTACCTGCACCTTCACCACATGTAATAACTATTTATTAATCAAACAGACACTTTCATCTGAAGACACTTGCAGTGAATTCAGATGCATGTCTTTGGAGGAGCAGGTAGTGGTTAGGGCATCTAGCTCAAGGATGCTGAGGCTGTTGACTACTGGAATCAAACCTAGAACATTTAGACAGGGAGTCCAATGCTAAAGTAGCCACTATAATAACGGGCCTCTTTGTATCTGTATCTGTATCTGGGTTCCCCGTAAGTCAGTTAAAAAAAAAGAAATAAATAAAAGACAAATAATAGATCAAAGAAGATGAAGTGCATCTGATTTTATAAGATCAAGTATATGAGTTCTACTGGACAGGCTGCTTCACAGGCAGGTTTAACATAACACTACAGACTACTGGCTTTGTACACCACACCCCCGCCCCTCCTCGCTCCTTTCCTCCTCCCCCTCCCTGGGTCAGAATGACTCACCACCAGAAATCAAGAAAACACTCAGTATGTGGGCAGCAAGCTGCAATCACAGGGGACCACTGTCCTCAGTGCATGTCAGTTGTAACGTGAGAAAACATATCTGTGAAGAACCACAAATTTGAACCCAACTAACAAAGTCTAATGTCTACATAGAATAAACGCCTGAGACGGTCCCCTCTTGGGTCTTGTTGACTCGAAAAAACGTATTGTATACAAGTATGTTTGTTTGTAAAGGAATATGTCTTGTGCTTGTAAATGTTTATCACTATAATTCACAGATCTTTTGAGTACTTTTCCAATCGTCCCACTGTCAAAATGTTCAATATGAACTTGATGGGGTATAATCATTTCTATAGGAAACAATTTGACGATGTGTGTGGTTTTAAGAAGAATAACCCAAGCTGCCTCAACCACCATGAGATCGTTTTAGACTCAATCAATATTTAAAAAAAAAGTTCTCTTGTATTGAATCCTTCGGGATTCGTTTGTTCTGACCGAATCGTTCGCGAATCGCCCATGCCTAGTGTGTGTGTGTGTGTGTGTGTGTGTGTGTGTGTGTGTGTGTGTGTGTGTGTGTGTGTGTGTGTGTGTGTGTGTGTGTGTGTGTGTGTGGCATGCAGGTTGTTGCATGTATGCATGTATACACACACACACAGCTACGCCCAGCAACCGGCAGTGCTGTAATGTATCCCCACCTGATAGCCACAGTGGGATTCTCCAGACACATGAGCACACAGTCCCATGACTGGCAGGCCGGGTTCCTGTACAGAACCATGCGACCCTCCTCCTTCAGCCGGACCTTGCCTCCGGTGCCGTAGTCGGACAGCGGCACATCCTTCACGCGGTACGGGTTGGAGAAGAGATTGGACGACACGGACGAGACAGTGTCTAACAGCCGACCCAGAAACTGCATGGTCACCTTTGGAGACAGAATGTGGGTTAAACAGACCTCAAATGCACGACGACGTCTACTCACTGTAAAACTAGGGCCTATGGTCTGCTGTCTGAAACATATTTCAAGTATTACCTTAGCTATTGTTTATCAGCCAATGACAGACATGAACTAGGCATACAAGCCCATGCATGATTCAATGCATTGAATCATGCTGCATTCGGTACATTCAACACTATGAACACTTCCTACTCTAGACACGGGAGTATTGGATTGACAAAACTACCACCGTTTAATAAGTTGGGTTTGTGTATGTATATATATAATGTATATTTTGCTATTACTTCTTTTTATTTTTTGGCCTCTGATTACCTCGTATTTACAGTCCTGTGCTCTCTACTGTGACACCCGACATATCCCATGTGGTATTAAGGAAGTACAGGCCTGCATCCATTTTAACATATTATTGCACATTCCCTGTATCCACACCCCTACTCCACTCTTGGTGGATCTCTCTCATGAGTCTGGTCTTATGTCGTCTCAGTGTGCAGATCACACTGGCTCTCAGATGTCACGAGTTTCTCACCGTTCACAATGTATTTGACACACGCCACACAGTGTAACTAGGTGTATGTCTGTGCCGGTTAAATGCATTTCGTTCCGCATTGTTTGTGCCTATATACTAAAGCAGTGAGCCACCTACCTCTCCAGTGAGTGTAATCGCATTAGTTTAGAATGAGCTTGATGCTGTTCGTAGGGCTGCTTCTTGCACGCCGTGGAGTTGACTTCTGAGTCCTGACGTCAACGTCAACAACCACTGAGTCACTGCAACCAAGCATGCTTTGATTGACGTAGGCATCAGACCAACCAAAGGTAGCAATGGGAATTCAGCGAGCACACACGCACGACACCTTTGCAACGCCGCCAGTATATTTATTAGGGTTCGGTTTATTCGAAACACAAACTGACAACACGCATGGACAAAACAAGGAAAAAATAGTGCTGCAAGTTCGATATTGGTTTAGTCAATTATAAACGATTATTTAAACGCTGTGAAGGATGGGTAATATATATATACATACATTTAAAAAATCCCTTATCATAATAACCAAGTGATCACGACTTATTTGACTTCATGTATTTAATTTTATGTAAGTTGTGCTTGTATCTAAAGGTTCCTCCTCCTCGTAACGGAGTCTTTGGCGTTGCTAGGACGACCGGAGCGGTGACCTTAGCCACGTGACAGCCCTCTTCTTCCGGCTGGTGTGTTTTTTTGGGCCAGCTCGTTACGCTGCTGTTGTGTCTGCAGCCACAGACAGGAGACTAGTGAAAGTAGTCGACCCTCTTCAGACAGTGGGAACTAGTTGTTTAGACAGAGTGGTATAGCAGTCGGGCATGAAAGATGGAGCTCTCGGCGGTGGGTGATCGCGTTTTCGCCGCGGAATCCATCCTCAAGCGCCGCGTCCGCAAGGTAAAGAGAGCCGCCGTCCCGCCTGTTTTGATCGTATATCCAGATGTTGCAGGAGAGGGGTCTGCTCCACACAGCTCCACTATGCACACCCGGGGCTTACTTAAAGCAGATTCTATATTATATAGGCCTTGCTTACAGGATGGGCTAAAAGCTAACCGGTTAGCCTCAAAGTGGTGGATTGTGTATTACGCGATGGATGATCTATAACGGTCGTAACAAACACCGCTCGGCTGACGTGTGGGATCCCTGTGTGTGAACCTGAGGCTGCTAATTCACTTGTGTCGATAACGAATCATCAAAGGGAATCGTGTTACTTCAAGCACTTTTCCCTCCACGTGATACATATGTGTACTATTTAAGGAGATCGAATAAAGGGGCTGTTGATGAGATTAGATTGTGTAAATATACGCAAATAAACCAAATATCACGTGTGTGTGTGTGTGTAAGGCTGAGATTACTGCGTATACTAATCGGTATAAGTAACAGTAAGAGGAAAGGTTAAAGCTACTTCCGATAGGTTAAGACATAACATATTTAGTGGTCGCGGTTGTGGTTGTTTTCCGGACTGATCATGATGGCTCTTTAGACTAAACTCTTATATCACAGTTCAACCTTCATACTGGGACATACAATTGGTAAAATTCCAGCAATCACATAAAGTAATAGCTGTTTCATTATGTGCATGTTACTGGCGTTACGAGTCATCTTCGTGTTACTGGGTATTGTTGCTATACAGCAAGTAGCCTACTAAGCGGAGTACTACGTCAGGGGGGTAATATTATGGCCCAGGCAGAGCAATAAAAATAGCAACACAAAGAGGGGCCAAGCGTGGAGGGGACAAAACCACACATAGTAAGACTAGAACCAAATGCAGGGCCCGACTTTACTTGCAAGCCAATCACAGCAACAACCAACCAACCACTAGTAAGGGTTTGACACAATTAGAAAATTATAACTATATTATTTTGTTTGTTTATAAAAATGTATACACAATATAGGAATTATTATTTTGAGATTGAGTTTTTTTCAAGCTCAGAACAAGCTGAATTCTCCAGCCTCAGGCCAATGCAGTGTATGGATTGTGATATGCCAAATCGGTGGACTGAAAAAGTGCATGCACAAATGAACTGTCCTGATGCCGAGAATTGGAAGGTCATATGACGGCACGGTAAAAGAAAAAGTGAAGTGAAAAGAAAAGTGATCGAGAAGATGAATCCAAAATAAGTGTGAAACAAAACATTGCTTTTTTCTTAACAAACAATTTATATTTGTTCCTCAATCTGAAACCAAGGCTGGATAAATAAACATGTGGCCTACTGTTCTAAATGTTTTTTTATTATTATTTTTACAGGGTAGTCTTGAATATCTTGTGAAATGGAAAGGATGGGCACTAAAGTAAGTGAAACTTTTAATAGTGATTCGACAGCAAAACTACACATTTGTGCAGTTTCTTTTTAATGTATTTTTTTATTATGATGTGCCACGCTGTGATTTATGAGGATGTGCTGATACTGGGCTCAAGTTGGATGTTTTGACGCCACGGTTGGAAGAACAGGTGTTTGTGCTGAAAGTGATTCAACAGAGATCTAAATCAATGTCTGTTGTGATTAGGCACAGTACCTGGGAGCCAGAAGAGAACATTCTGGATGACCGCCTGCTCCTGGGCTTTGAGCAGAAGTAAGTGATTCTCCGCAGTTGTAAACAAACACATGGCCCCATGAAGGTGATGATGACTGGGATTTGGGACAATAAATTCATATGATGCAAGTGACTATATTTTTCTCCTCAAAACTGTAACATATTTTTCAAAGGTGATGTGAGTTCTGGCCGGATAGTCTAGGAGTTTAGGGTGTTTGACTCCTAATCTTGAAAGCTTCTGGGTTTAAACCCCAAAGTCTGAAGCTTACCTTTAGACATCCTTGAGCCAGATGCTAAAACTCCTACCTGCTCAAGAGTGATCTAAAAATCACAGCAGCTTGTTTATTTAGTTAGTTTCTTTGTTCAGTGATACTTTCAAATGTCTGTTTATCTGCTAAATGCATCATTCCTTAAAGGTTTCTTGCTGCTTTTACAGAGATAAATGCTTACTACAAACAAAAATGGTACGATGAAGACATGATGACTGTCTGGAAATGTTCAAACTCATGCCCTCAAAACATTAACCATGTCTGATTTAATGATACAGAGATATCTTTGTTACCCTCCTCCTCTGTCTCTGTCTGTCTCACTGTCTCACTGTTTGAAATGGTCATGGGGGAGTGTGTGGATGATGGCTGGTTTAAGCAGCTTCACCTGGCCAGAATCAGACTAGTTGGACTGTGGAGCTGCAGACCTGTTGCACATTGAGCAAACAATGTGGAGAGGTTGAACCACCCATCACCACACACACACTCAGGGAGAGAAAGATACAAGCTCCAGTGCCACTTATCATTATCTGCAAACCGTACAATAAACGGCTTGCCGATATCATTATCTGAAAACTGTACAATAAACCGCCTTTCATCACCACCGCCCTGCAATTGTGTTCGGAGTTTCCACTAAAAGTCACCTAGGTGTAGCAATGGACATGATGGGTCGTGTTTTTATTAATAATTGTTAATCTCTTGGTTCTTTATTGTACCATTTAAAGCAGTTTTCCAGTTTGATACATTTGATTCTTGCTTTTTTTTTTGTACATTATTGAATGCACCCATTATAAGTCGTCTGGGACAAAAGCATCAGCTTGATTAATGAAATGTAATTGAATGTCTCCGGTCACTGTCTCCTCTTTCGCTCTCTCTCACCATTTCCTCTCCTCCCTCCGTTTTCTCGGTTTCTTGTTCTCCATCTTAGTCTCCATGTAGTCTCATACTAATCAATAGAAGCATTTTTCTTTAACAAAAAACACATTTAAAAAATGTTTGTTTGTTTGATATTTAGGGAGCGTGAAAGAGAAATGCACGGGCCAAAGAAACGAGGTCCGAAACCCAAAAGTCCTGGCATGAAGGTACTCTTTATATCTGTTTCTAATGATCAAATCCAAGCCAACAACACAGCCCTCTCAACATCAAACACACATGACGCAATTTTGATTGGTTGGCTCAAATTGGTGCCAGCCATACAAACTAGAATGAGTAATATTCCCTGGCACCAATTTCCGCGTGTCTTTTTTGTGTGTGGGGGTAATCAGATCAGAATCACAATCAGAAAAACTCTGATTTTCATTGATGGTTCACTTAAGGCTCACAATGTTCTGAGTAACCATGCAGGCTGAATCAGCCCTGCTTCTTCACATCTCTAAGCGGTGCACACACATTGTTCTGCAGGCTCGTGCGCAGAAAGGGGAGACCAGCAGTGGAGACGGCAACCAACGCAAGAGCACCCGCCGCTCCTCTCCAGGGGCTCCCGCCCTAAACCCTCCTCCACCTTCAGCCGCTGCTGCTGCCGCCGCCACCTCCTCTTCCTCCGCCTCCCCCGGCTCCGTGATCCCGACCCCCAAGAACTCCTCCCTGGCCTCCACCCACAAGCTGAAGAAAGACATTCACCGCTGCCACCGCATGTCCCGGCGCCCCCTGCCCCGCGCCCTCGCCGCCTCCTCCGGCCCCAACCCCGGGGGCTTCCCCTCGCGCCCCCACGCCTCCCCCTTCTCCGAGACTGTGCGCATCCTGAACCGCCGGGTCAAGCCCCGGGAGGTGAAGCGCGGTCGCATCATCGTCAACCTGAAGGTCATTGACAAGCCTGGCCGGGGGGGCGCGGCCGGCGGCAGGGGGGCCCCGGCCAGCCGGCAGAACCTCCCGTCCCGCAACCGCATCATCGGGAAGAGGCACGGCGAGGCGGCGCCCTACCGGCCCTTCCAGCCCCCCATGAAGATGCTGGGCTTCCCAATGTACGGTAAGCCCTTCGGCCTGCAGTGCGGAGGACCCCGGCCCTTCCACCCGCCCACGGGGTCCGGCTCCGGCCCGGCCCCCGCCGGCCCCAGCGCGGGCGAGAGCGCCGCCCAGAGTCAGCCCGGCCCAGCGTCGGGCCCTCCCTCCGGCGCCCCCCAGGCTCCGGTGTGCTCCCAGCCCCGGCCCAGCCAGCCCGGCTCGGAGGCCCCCGAGAGCCGGACCACCCAGCCCTCCACGCCGAGCCTGGCGGCCGCCACGTCCTCATCCTCTCTCCCCGAAGACGAGGAGCCCTCCGCCGCGTCCGACCGGCAGGCCAACCCCCAGCCGGCTGCGCCCGCCGAACCCTCCAGAGTCCCCGCCGAGGGGGACCCCGACTGGTGCCCCGACACGGCCCCCAGCTGCAAGGGCGTGGTCGTCACCGACGTCACCACCAACCTGGTCACCGTCACCATCAAGGAGTTCCCCTCTCCCTCCTCCTGCCCCCCCTCCCCCTCCTCCGCCAGCGCTGATGCTGGCTCCGCCCCTTCCGCCAGGGCTGCCGCCGCCGCTGACGAGCCCGCCCCTCCCAAGCCATAGGAAGGTCAAAGGTTAGAAAGCCAGTTGTCCATGACAACAGAATGAATCTCGCCAATGTTGCCACTTTGCTTCCCCCGTTCCCTTCCCCCCTTTAAAGGATTGTACCAGTGTAATTGTGACTATTATTGGAAGTACCACCCTGTCTTAACTTAAGCAAATAGAGTTGAAATTGCTGTAGAGATGAGTATATTGTTAAGGTGGCTGTAGTCCTCCCTTGAGAAGCACTCTACATGGCCTTCCATGCTTCATTGAAGCAGTTGATGCTATTGGTTTGTGCGGAAGTCTTCCCCACTAATCCATCCGTAGGAGTAAAAGTTTGCCTGTGATATTGTTTAAGCTACTCTAATGCAGGATATTGAAAACCGCACAGCTTATTGAATTATTTGCCTTGCTCATGGTTTACTGCACACCACTGTCCCTAAAACCTCTCTTAGTCTCTGATTGGATGTTGAAAGTCCAATCAGCCGCAGCCATGCGGGTTCCTTACTGAGCGCAGTGAGCAGAGCTGGTTACAGGAGGTGAACCACACTCTACAGAGCTCACAAACCACCATTAAGACTGGGAGATGTTCCAATAATGGCACAAATACACCGATATCCTCCTTTTTCAATTTGTTGCTGTATTTGTGTGATGAATAATATAATGTTAACACCACCCAGCCATTGAGTAGTAATAATAATAATAATAATAATATTGATGATGTAATAATGCTAATAATAATGGCATCCTATTTTTGAAAGAGGTTTTGAAGATGCAGCGTGTCCCTTGAATGGCCATATTTTGTTCACTTGCACATTAGTGACTTTGTAAAGACTGGTGCCCCGACAGGGAAGCAACTTTCTACTCAGTTACTTCAGGCTTGCTGCGCATCCCGTGTTTGGTGTCATAGCGTTGTAGTAAAACGCCCACAAACTAGGACAGTGGGCAAACTATTACCAAGCACACTTAGTGTACATGAAAGAAACAAAATGCCAATTTGATACATGCACTTCCCCACAAAGGGGTGTGTTGAGCACCTTTGGGTGTCATGCCATTTCGCTGCCCATCCCTGAATTTCGCTGGTTGCCCCACCTGCTGTTAGAATGACAGGGGATGGGATCTTTGCACAGTTAGAGCCCAAACCATCGCATCCACACTTTGAGAGGTAAACGCAGCAACAGACTGCTTCAAAAGGCAACCAATGTCCTTCACCCTACTCCAAGGCCTTCTCCCCCGCCTGTCGTAAATGCACAGCTAATATGAATTAGCGTTTACATGCGCACACAGCCTTTGAATGCTACAACAGAGAATTCGGAAATAACAAAAATCCATAGATTTAAAACCAATCGCCGATTTTACTGTGTGGACCCACTGACCTTGGTTTCTCTTCCTCCAATCCTCCACCGTTCTGTAATGTCCACCATGACGCTAAACTGGCGAGCTGTCTGTGTGTCCTTTCTTTTCATTTGCCACATTTTCGCTGTGTGACTTATCAGATGATATGTGGTAAGAAGGTTAAGTAGAGGGTATTGGTTAGGGTGTTGGTCCCGGTTACCCTTGCCCGGCCTACCTGTCAGAACGGCTCCAGAAACCTAGCTTCTTAATACCTAAAGCTTTACATCCTGGTCACTGCTTTTCACACCATGTGTAACAACAATAACTGGACCCAATCAAACCATCATGCAGGTTTGGTGGAGTCCAAAGCTCCTGGAATATCGTAACCCTTCCGTGGTCTGCTGTCTAACCAATAGTTTCTGCGGTTAACCACTCTTTGCTATTAGATTTTGCTGGTCAGTCATTTATTGAAATAGTTTTTTCTACCCTAGTTTACAGTTGATAGGTATTATGGCCTTTTTACAGTGTGTCTATAGCTTGTTTGTCAAACACACCAAGGCAGCTTTTACTCTAGTGGGTGAATGAAGCTAGGATGGAAGCATTTCTTTCTCCCAGCTCCTCGTGGCACGGCTGTGTTGATTGGACTGGCCACCCAGTGATGTCATGGGAAGGATTCAGATACATTTTGTGGCAGAAGGAACACTTTGATCTGAGTCAAGATTATTATTATTTGGAGCTCTATCAGCAATTCCCATAGAGCAGACCCATTAGACCGTGACCACCCCCATCCTCCCTCTCTGCCCGGGCTGGGCTGATGGGTCCGGGGGGAACCTGCATCCCTCCGGGCTCGGTTTGCACTCATGTATTTTTGCTGCTGTCCGACCTTATAGAGGTTATGCAATGAGACGAGTCATTAAAAATCATTAGGCCTGGATCATGTGGGACAAAAAGAACTGACTGAATTTGACCTTTCTCTGTTTCAGCCTTTTATTAAGGTAATGGGAGTAATGGTCATTATAAAAAAATATATCATAATAACCTTGCTATAAAGGGTTGCTTGAGATGGAGTCAATAATATTTAAGAAAATTGGTAGAATCTGATGAATAACCAAAATGATTGTTTTATTGTCTAATTCTATTAGGTGGAAATTACGTGGTAACGTAAACTTTGCAGGCTATGCTAGTGTCAACAACAACTGTGCGTGAAGCCATTAATTTA
This sequence comes from Micromesistius poutassou, assembly GCF_964030765.1. Lineage (NCBI taxonomy): Eukaryota > Metazoa > Chordata > Actinopteri > Gadiformes > Gadidae > Micromesistius > Micromesistius poutassou. The sequence goes on along the minus strand of NC_140273.1, from coordinate 7,582,525 downwards.
GTCGATTGGGCAGGGTCTGCCATTTCTTGAGTGCAGTGTTGACTTTGCAGTCTGCACTTTAACTAATAGATTTGGCTGTTTAAACTGCAACATAATTATTAACGAGCGAGGGATAAATCGGCTCAAACATAGCTTGTGAAGGCAAAATATTAGCATAGTTGAATAGACCTTACATTGCATAAGCCCTTTTAAGTTTAGTCCAAGGAACCACATGTCCCTTGCCATGGTTTGGTCTGGCCCCCATTGGCTGATGCTAGGGTTGCTCTCAGCGTACTCCCTTAGAACCTGCCCGGTCTCCCCCAGAAACCCCCTCTTCCACCTCACTTCGTTTCCAATAGTGGATCCCGTGTTATATTGCTGAAATGTATAATAAATAGTGACGAAGAGGTACACTTCTGGTGTTCCATGTTGACTATTGCAATCACTCTTACTACTTGAAGGCACTGCATTTAATCTGTTAACTTATGATTATAGAGGTCCAGTTTTTACCCCCCCCCCCCACCCCTCCGTGCTGCACCATGAACAAAGGGTCCTTCACGCCTGGCCGTCTGTCTGGTGTAACTGTCTCCAGTATTTAAAACACTCCGCATGCGTTGCCTTACCGCTGCTCTGTTGAACCAAACCGCACTCCACAAGGCAGCGTTCCCCCGTCTCAGTGACGTGCGTAACCCCTCCCCGGACCCAGCCCGCCGGCCGCAGCTCCGCTCATGTAAATCTCCGAGCAGAAACCAGGCAAATGCCCGCCTCTTTTCCTGTCATGTGACGTAGATGGTTCTGTGTCGTGTCTTCTCAGTGCTCTGCTCTAGGCCGCATTCAAAGTGTTTATCCCAAACAACAAATATCCACCGAGAAAACAAAAAACACCATATTTGACTTGTATTTTTTATGTCTTGCAGATCGTTTGCAAGCATTTGGAATAGCAGGAATTCATGGGGGGGGGGTGCAGGATAGTTCTTAATCGGTTTGACTCCCAGAGTCTTCTGGCCCTTGAGCAAGAAACAGCCATCGGAAGTCCTGGCTTGCAGACCAGTTCCTTTTGGCAGTGTGTCTCCTGCTGCTGCAGATGTAAGAGATAATTTTATACAATAAGAAACCCAACAGCACTGTGCTTTTGGTGTTATGTTTGCATTTTGGGATAAAACTTTGAATGTTTTGTATTGTGAACGTATAAACGGTGGCTAGAAGAGTCGGTTGGTAGTTGTGTGGAGCGTGGTGCTATTTGGACAGAGTTTCAACAACAACATAATAATAATCACATATGGGGTAGCACAACCAATCTTTCTACCAAATAGGGCTCTTGGTTTTTATTTAGTGTTTATATCTTGCCTTGTGTTTCTCTTCTATGAAATGTTTTCATGTAAACTTGTGTTGTGATTTGAAGTGCTGTATGAGGCACTTAATTTGGGGGTTTACTGAAGGATTCTGGTAATATGCTTTAGTTAAAACAAATAATGACCTTAATTGTGTATTTGAAACCTGTTTTCTCTCCCTCGTACTGTATTTGAATTATTATTTTTAATAAATGTTATCAATATTATGCTTTCTGTTTAATTGCCATTTAATGAAATGGTCGACTATGGTTTGATAGGAAGGGAATTGCTGACTAATGAATTAAACTGTCAAAACTGCAGTTTTTGTTTTGTAAATGCTGAGTTGAAATGTTTTTTTGTAATTGTATTGCTAGTACTGACGATTATGATGACATTGTAATGTATCTGAACTTCTGAAGCATGTTTTTGGTAACCTTATTGTACAGGTTATGTATTCAATGTCATGTTATCTGTTACTGTTGTTGCTTTTGTGCATTAATTGTACAAGGCTTTTCATTAAAAGCTTATTTCACTTGTTTTGTGTTGTTTTATACTTTAAGTTAGACCTATATCAAGATGATATAATACAAATCTTTGCAGATATTACAGATAAAATCGTGGAGTAACCAATGCTTAATTCAACCCCCTTGACTTTTATGCTTCTTGACCTAATAGTTTTGAGGGAACGTTGTTGTAGTTCTCTAGTTATCCACTTGGGGGTGGCATGTGACCGGGTGGTTGAATTATATATTATGAATGAATGATGAATTCGTTAAATTAAAGGATATGCTAAACTTGGTTCACCACGCCGCTATAAAGCAGGTTCGTGCGCCAGACACTTTTTTTTTAAAATATATATACTGTAGTTTTTTTGTAGATCAAAATTAGTATGAATGTTTTAATAGAGGATTAAGACGGTAATGTTTGATTACTGAAAGGCTTAGAGTGATAGGTTAATACTACCGACCCACATCGTGTGTGTGTGTGTGTGTGTGTGTCTGTTTGTTTGTGTATATGAGTGTGTTAAAATGAGGGAGTGAAAGCGATTGGCAGCAATGGTTCACTGCAGGAGAGATATGAATAAAATATGAGTCTTGGAAAAAAATAGATCAAGTCCCGAGATCTGGAACCATTCTTGCATGTACATGTGCATGTGATTGTGTTCCACAGAGAGACAGAGTAAGCACATTGACCATTCATCTCTGTCCATACATTAAGCCGACCATTTAGCCTCAATTAAATGCTGTGTTCAGGCAGAGACTCTTACCACAACAACTACAGTCAAGACTGGCCTGCATGTCACCCATCAGCCGGTAGGGGTTAGGGCAACCTGCTCCTTTAATACGCCTGTAAACTGCAGACATTGGGGATCGAACCCTTAACCTTCTGTCTGCTTATGTCAGACACCCTTACCACTATCCTACGATGACACTTGTTCCGGAATGACGATACGTGAGGAAGATCAACTGAGGAAGAAAGAAAGAGAAGCAGGAAAGTATCAAGGATTGGTAATTGCTTCGGAATAAAGGATTAGGCTTTAAGCCAAAACATTATATATACGACACAAGAACATCCTTTGTCGCTCATTCTCCAGGTTCATTGATTCTTGTCGCATAGAATGTGATGGAACTCTCAAACAAACGACCATCGAGCCAATCAGCGTGGGAACACTGTGGGTCATCCTCAGAGCCCAAAGATAACAGCTGAGCTATCAAATTTAACTTGAACAAACAACGTGCTCCGTGGTCTGTAATTAGTTCCATCGGCTGTCGATGGCTGAGCAGAAGTTAGTCAATACCATTCCTGATGAGCAAGGATCACCTCCCCAGCCTGCAGACACCTCCACCAAAGTGCTCCTCTGTCTGAGTAGTGTGTGGATGGATGGTTTATCCTACTTCTTATGACAAGAGGAAGCAGAGGAAAAATACAATTATTTTAGTTATTTTGTTATATTAGTTGTAATTATTCCAACTGTGGAATCTTAATCCCGGCATTAGTTCAATTATAGAGTATAAATATAAATATATATCACGATTTTATGAAAAGTGCTTTCAAACCGCTTGACCTTGTTATTAGGTCATCAAAACATAAAACACACTCACATCGCTCACATGAACACACGCACACGTGCACGCACGCACGCACAGGCAAACTCACACTCACGCTCACACACGCAAACCTGACAGATCCCCTGTTTGTTATGGTTCCATCGACCGAGTGACGCATGCCCACATCCTCTTTCGCTCAGCATCCTCCGCCTCCTTCCAGATCCCCATAGTAACGCACTGGAGGAGAGGAGCTTAGTAACGAGGAGAGAGACCTGCCGTGGATACGTCGAGCTGCGCCCGGGCTGAGTGAGACAAGTGGTGGTTTAGGCTGCATTTTACACCGGAACGACGCAAGGTTACATCGCTCCTGGTATCCGCAGACGCTGAATTACTCGTGCGCGTGAGTGTATTTTAATTAAAAAACGAACTAGCCAAACCCTTCTAAGACGTAGTAATCTGTGTACTGGGCGATCGGTCAATCCGGCGATAACATCTTTAAATACCAATGGCGATCGCTTATCGATCCAGCAAGAAATTATGTTGCGTTCCCTCCAGTAGGGTAAGGCATGCCTGTTTGTTTTTCCTCTAACTTTGTGTGGTGGTGTTTTTAGATTACAGCCACCTTTTTGAATTCATCTCCGGAGCTTCTTCGCCGGGATGAAGTTCGTCGTGGTTCTCGTAGCCGCGGGCACGGTGGCCTTCCTCGGCGCGGTCATCTGCATCATCGCCAGCGTGTATCCTCGGAAGAGCTTGGCTCCGGGCGTCGACAACGGCACCCTGGCGTCCGAGATGTTCGACGCCCTCGCCCCGGGCGCCGTGGCTCACGCCGGGCCACTGGGAGCTCTCCAGGGCGGCGGCGGCGGTGGTGGTGGTGGGTCCTTCGACGGAGGAAACAGCCTGGGAGGGATCGGCTTGGACGTCCCAACTCTGAACGAGCTCGGCACGGGGGACGTGGCCGGAGGGGGGTCTGCCAAGACCTTCAGCTTCAATCGCTTGATCTGCACTCCGGTTCCAGTAGGAGCATGTAACCACAAGATCTTCCGGCAGCAGCAGCAGCAGCAGCCACAGGCGGACGACCCGTGGGCTGCGGACGAGGACTGGACTTACCTCCAGACCACGGCGGACGACCTCCGGCGCATGGTGGTCCAGCAGGAGGACCAGATCCTCATGGACCAGCGGACGATCCGCGAGCTCACCGGGAAACTGAACGAGTGCGAGAGCGACCTCGAGGACGACAAGAACGTGCCCGAGCGCAGCGTGGGACCGTGGAGCAGCAACCGCCGTTTCATGGCGGGAGATGACGTAAGCGCCTCGGCGGCGGCCCAGCTGCAGACGGCGCGGGCCGTGGAGGAGCTGGAGCGGGCCATCATGGATCTGAAGGACCGCATCGAGAAACTGGAGGTAGAGGCCTACTTATTTACAACTTCCAGTGACACGTGGATGTACGCCCGGTCGGCGATAGCCAACAGTTTGTTGTCAAATAATTCAGTTCAGAATAGGCTACACAAAAAAAAATGTATATATATATTCAATGCTGAATATTTGATGGCTGAATCGACACTCCCTACAAGCTTCTATTTACAAACCATCAATAATAGAAAAGCGTCTCGGCAAGCAGTGTTCGTCATATGACAGAGAGTCGGCGGTGATTTGTCATTCCTCAGTCTTGGCATTGTCTGCCGTTCCACTTCCCCCCTTATCTTAGTCAACCCCCTGCATGTGTCATACAGCTCTATGATGACGCTGATGCTCTGTGTGGTCCGCCACCCTCTCACCCATCACCACCAACCTCTTCTCCACCCGCTCCATCTCCACCCTCTCCTCTTCCACCACCACCCTCTCCTCTTCCACCACCACCCTCTCCTCCATCCCTCCCTCCCTCCACCTCCTCTTCCACGTCTTCCACACCCTCCGCTGCCATCTATACCCCCCCTATCTCACCCTCTCCACCTCCACCCTCTCCACACCACCTCTTTCACCTCCACAACCCCAGCACCCTCTCCACCTCCTCATTTGGCACCAGAAGAAGGCATGAATAAAAGATGGTTTGAGCTGAGAGAGGAGAGGCAGGGAGAGGGAGCAGAGGAGAGCGGGAGACAGAAAGGGGGTAGGGGAAAACCCATAAAAATACAACATGAAAGAGAGGATGGACAGAAAGCTTTATAAAGAAGATACTGAATAACCAACACAGAAATAAAAAAACACAAAAGCACATTCAGACACTCATGCACGCACACGCGCATGCACAAACCCACACACTCACATTTATATTCAGGACATCTGCATCTACCTTCTCAGCAAGTAATCAATTTATGTCTCTCATCATCACACCCATCTCTGCCAATATATACAAATATGGTCCTCATTTATATACAAATAAATAATCAATAAATGTAACCGTCTCTATCATCACGTAGACTTATCAATACGACACCCGTCCCTGCCCATCTACCAATATATAATTAAAAAAATATATAAATACAATATTAATGAAATCGTTAATTATTCTCTTTTAATTAATTGTTTCTAAATGTTGTTTAATACATTTGAACATCCAACTAGTAGGCAACAGGTCTCATTTATTTTTAACTACATTGCTGGCAGCTCTGGAAGCAGCGTTCATCCATGTCATAAATGACATCCTATAACCATCCTATATAATATCTTACATTGTAAATAAGATCCTATATGTGACCTGTGTCCCCTTTCCTGGTAAATGGTCCTCATTTATATAGCGCTTATATCCAAAGCGCTTTACAGTGTTGACTGACATTCACCCATTCATGGCGGAGTCAACCACGCAGGGCGAAAAGCTTGTCAGAAGCAATTAGGGTGAGGCATCTTGCTCAGGGACACCACAACATTCAGCTAGGAGGAGCCGGGGATCGAACCACCAACCTTGCGGTTACCAGCCAACCCTCTCTGCCTCCTGAGCTAATCCTGCCCCCCCCCTTTCCTCTCATATTCCTGTTTCTTTGTGTGCTCTCCAACTCTCCCCTAGCCTGGGGAGGTCACTTGTTGTGGATGGCCTCCGGGCTAACTCTCTCCCTCTTGTGCCTCAGGCAGAGATCGGTCCGGCTGCACTGAACCTCACCGACACATCGGCCAGCACCACCAGTAGCAGCGGCGCTAGCCACACCGGCAGTCCCAGCAGCAGCGGTGGCAGTGTCACTGTCACCGTCAGCAGGACGACCACCCCGCCGGCCCCACCCGGGACCTCCGGGCCGGGGGCCCCCGGTTCTGGAGGCCGGCGCCCCGCTGCCAGACCCGCGACCCAGGGCGGGAGCACCGGGCGCGGGGGCAAGGGCCCCTGGAAGGTGGGCGACCTGGAGGGGGAGCTGGAGAGGAAGATCAAGCTGCTGGAGAAGGAGCGTCAGACCATGAGGAAGGAGAGCCAGGGCCACCGGGACAACATCGACAAGGGCCTGGAGACGGTGGACCACCGCCTGGCCGAGCTAGAGCACAGTGAGTCCCTCGTCCGCCGCCGGTGGGGGAGCAGGGCCGCGCTCCACTTGCCTGTCATGACACAATGTTTTCCACACCCCTGAGTGCTGCCCCTGCTTAATCTGATACGTAGACTAAAATATGTTGGCTTGGTGGAGTATACACTCTCTGTCTCCGCACAGGCTGGCTGGGTGTTGTGCTCTGGTGCCGTTGTCTTGTGTTATCCTGGGTAGGCCTGGGCAATAAAACAATAAATTATCGTATTGTGATGGACTTTTGATCAATATCAATATAAAACATGTTCAATATATATCGATAAGAGATTGGACCACCAAATCTAGCAGCTGGGTTTGTTCCACAAACACGGTTCCATACTTATTTACAATATTTGAGTGTTTTTTATTGTTGTATTGAGTATTTATCAATGAAGAACAGTGGAAGGTCATATTAAGTGTTAAACAGAAATGTCTAAATCCAGCATGGTAATTCCTAGTATTTTTAGGTCATTCAAATGATCAATAGTTATTGATATCGATCAATATGATTGGGTTATATCGTGATATGTCTTTCAGCCATATCGCCCAGGCCTCATCCTGGGCCACCCCTACTAAAGTTCTCCGGCCACTGCTGGGGAGACATGGAGGGGCTGGGGAAGTGCATAGATTGTAAGGGTGTAGCCTATTAGCTTGGATAAGCTTGTATTGTATTAGCTTGTGCATATTAAGTTCAACTGGTATTTTGGCAACTGGAGGGTTGCCATCTTGATCCCCTGGCTATGCTTTATGACAGACGCTGAAGCCCAAATTGCTCCTGATGACCTGGTTCATTTCAATCTTCATAATTGGAGCAAAATGGAGCAAAGATAATAATGAGGACTTTCCTTTTTTGTATTCATATTCATTTTAATTTAGACTGCTTAGACTGCTTAGGGCTAGGGCTTTTCTTTCTTATTTGTTGAAAATTCTCTGTCAACAAAAGCATTTGATTGATAGATTTTTTAAATTAATAAATAAAATGCTCCAAAAAAGGTAGGTAGGTAGTTTGGTTTTAGAACAGAGTTGTTATAAAATGTTAAGGAAGAATATATAGACTTGAATTACAAAGAATAAAGAGCTTTACTCCTTTCGTACATTCAAATCCTCGCCAGCCCTCTGGTAATGGAGACTTAGCCACCTCGCTGCGGATCGATCCAGCTCATCCTTATTCAGAGAGAAAATGCCTGTAAAGAAGGAATCCAGCCTTCGTTTGCAGGATAATTTCATGTGTGTGTCCTTGGCGCTAGATAGAAATACCCATACGGTTTGCAGGGTCTCTCACAACCTTCAGATAGCTTCTTCGGCTCTCCTGCAATTACTTTACCCAGCGTTGTCATTTCGAAACACACCTGTGGAGGTTCCTAGTGTCCAGGACCTGCCAAATAGTTTGTGCAGTAAAATGAGCAAAACATTCTCATTGCCAGTCAAAATGTGTTCGTATTGTGGATGAGATTAGGATTTGCTGTAGCACCATTGATGAGATGTTGCCATATTGTTTGCACTATAATAAGCTTATATTTATGTGCTGTTTTTCAGACATGATTATTTCTATCTTTTTTTTTTTTTTGGTGCATCCCTTACAGATATTCCAATATTTATTTTGTGGTTTGGGTTGTTCTTGACATGTACGTTTAAACAAAGCATTGAAAGTGTCAAAGGCCAAATTAATTAATTAATAAGGATAAATGTGTGTTGAGCACTGGGTAGTTTTATGTGGGTGTTTTCCATCTTTCATCTTCAGTTTCTGTTTTTCTCATCTAACCCAATTATTTTTGTTTCTCTCTCACTCTGTCTTGCACTCTCTCTCTCTCTTTCTCTGAATTTTACTCTCTCACGATCTATCATCCCACCCCACGTTCCCAGCGATGACAGAGCTCTCCTTCCCCGATGGCTTCGTGATCTCCTTCCCGATCCGGACCAACTACATGTACGGCCTGGTGAGGAAGGAGATGCCAGAGATGTACGCCTTCACCGCCTGCCTGTGGCTGAAGGCCAAGGAGGGCGGCATCGGGACTCCCTTTTCCTACTCTGTCCCTGGGCAGCCCAACGAGCTGGTCCTGCTGCAGGGGGTCCACAACCCGGTGGAGCTGCTCATCAACGACAAGGTAACATATACAGTATCTAGCGGGCTGACTGGTCTGGTTGACTTACTGGCTGGCTGAAAGTCTCAATGGCAATGACTGACTGGAAGGCTGACAGTCTGATTGACTGGCTGACTGGCTGACTCACTGGCTGACAGTCTGACTGGCTGACTGAGTGGCTGACTGGCTGACTCACTGCTGGCTGAGAGTCTGACTTGCTGGCAGTCTAATTCACTGTCTTACTGGCTATCTATCTATGTAACCTACTGTGGTCCACTATATGTCATTAGTCTACCACGCTAGGGAAGTGCTACACATTGAGTGGGAGCTGGCCATGGTGAAGGGAAACCCAATCACAGCCAGTCCTTTCAGTTTCCCCGCTAGAGGACTAACGTTGTTCCACTGTATGCCCCTAGGTGGCGCAGCTGCCGCTGTCTCTGCTGCAGGATGAGTGGCAGCACATCTGTGTGAGCTGGACGCTCCGGGATGGGGTGTGGAAGGCCTACCAGGGGGGCAAGATGAAGGGCAGGGGAGAGGGGCTGGCCGCCTGGCACCCCATCAAGCCTGGCGGAGTCCTCATCCTGGGGCAGGAGCAGGTCAGACCACTGGGTGCATGGATGGATGGATGGAGAGATGATGGCTGGATGGATGAGATGGGTGGATGGATGGATGGATGGGGAAAAGATGGATGGATGGATGGAGAGATGATTGAGGATGGAAAGATAGATGGGTGGTAGATGATTGATGGATGGAGCAGTGGATGGATGATGGATGGATGAAAGATTAATTTGTTTTTGATAGATGGATGGAGGTGGGTGGATGATTGGAGGAAAGATGGATAAGTGGTTGCTAGATTGAGAGATGGATTGATGGGGGGTCTGTCTCATTAACAACAGGTCTGTTGTTAATGTCATCCTTATCGTTTTCCCGCTCTTTACCCAACCCAAGGACACACTGGGTGGTCGGTTCGACGCCTCCCAGGCACTGGTGGGGGAGCTGTCCCAGTTCAACCTGTGGGACCGGGTGCTGAAGCCAGCGGAGGTGGCCGCTCTGGCTGACTGCAGCTCCACCGTCCTGGGCAACATCGCCCCCTGGACCGACCTGGACGTGGACGTCTACGGTGGGGCGATCAAGGAGTCCCTGGACCCCTGCCACGCAGCCCAGAGGATCAACCCCAAGGGACACAAACAGTGAGGGGAGACGAGGGGGAGACATCCAGAGGAGGGGAAGGGGGTGAGGGAGATATGGGAGAGATGGAGACCTTGTGGCAGATGATTGTA